>NC_058087.1:89128257-89428257 GCF_014858855.1 Bufo gargarizans | reverse complement strand
GATGAAAGACAAGGAGATCTTCCTGTGTACCCTGCCAAATACAGAAAATGTCATCGATATATCGGACCCAACAATAGGCAAAATCATTGAACATAGCATGGGGATAAACCACCTTTTTTTTTTTTCAAAGGAGTTCATATAGATGACGGCAAACGGAGATGCTACGTTACACCCCATCGCTGTCCCGGATGTCTGCAAATAGAATTGGTCCTCGACTGGAAAGTAATTTCGTTTGAGGACAAATGACAGCAGGGACAATATGAATTCCTGTTCACCCGGGGAGAATTCCGCCTGTTTTAGCAAAGCGGTCTTGACACATTCAATTACTGCATCCGTGGGGATGTTGGTATACAGGCTCGTAACATCCATGGTTACTAGAAATGGGGCATTGTCACCTAGTTGGACCTTTTGGATTTTATTAAAAAAATCTGTGGTATCCTGGATGTATGATTTACCGCTCAGGGCATAGGGTCTAAGTAGATTGTCAAGCATTTTTGCTGCCGCCTGGAACACAGAATCACACCCGGACATGATGGGTCTCCCGGGGGGATTTTCCCTATTCTTGTGGACCTTTGGTAAGGTATAAATTACAGGGATACGAGGGTGTTGGGGGGGTCAGGTATTTTACCATCTTACTGGTCAGGATACCATTTTTATTGGCATTATCCACAATCACAGCTAGTTCCATTAGGAACTTTCTAGTGGGGTCCTGATCCAGTGGTAGGTAAGTCCCATGTTCCCTCAGTTGTCCCAGAATTTCATTTCTATAATTAGAGCGGTCCATTATTACTACCCCCAAGCCATTGTCGACTGTCTTAATTACTATGTTCCTGTCCTAGAAAGGTTCTTTAAAGCACATTTCTGTCCCTTGGACAGGTTGAATCTCACCTTTCTTGAAGATGGTCTTTTCTCAAGGCTATTCACCTCATCCTGAACCTTCGATATATATTTCTCAATCATGTCATATCTTTTCGGTGGCATTGTACTTGCTTGGTGGTTTGCATCGCTTGGTCTGTACTTGGAATGGTGAAGATGATGGTAGTTGTTCATTCATCCAAGATGGTTTCTCAATGTCCAAATAAGCCCTTAATCTGATAGAACGGAAGAAGCGAGTCATTTCTTTGTCTAATAGGTATGGGTTAGTAAAATTAGTCGGGACGAAGCCAAGCCCCAAATTCAGTGCAGACACTTCATCCGTTGAGAGGACTCTTTTTGATAGGTTGATGGTTAAATCCTCAGAATATGAAGAATGTCTGTCTAATTCCTATATGTTGATCTGGTCTGGATTGGTTTCCGTGATTGTGAGCGGTAATTCTGTCCGACCTCTTCCTATGTTTCTTCCCCACCCTCCTTGACGGCCTCTGCCTCTGTCAAAAAAATCGGCGTCACTTGCACTCGAGGAGCCTGATGTGAGTGCAGGGCAGTGCCTGAGGTGGGAAAATTCCGGGGAACCGTATGATAGACCTGGTTGTGGTGTAATCCTGGATATCTCTCTGAAACTTGGACTTTTTACGTTCTTCTAAATTACGCATAAAATGATTATTCTTTTGTGTGAGGTTGGTTTGAATTGATGATGCTTCTTCCGAAGGTGCTTCCTGGAATAGGTTATGTTCCAAAGTAGTGATTTCCTCCTTTGTCTTCTTAATTAGAGTTGAGCGAACACCTGGATGTTCGGGTTCGAGAAGTTCGGCCGAACATCCCGGAAATGTTCGGGTTCGGGATCCGAACCCGATCCGAACTTCGTCCCGAACCCGAACCCCATTGAAGTCAATGGGGACCCGAACTTTTCGGCACTAAAAAGGCTGTAAAACAGCCCAGGAAAGAGCTAGAGGGCTGCAAAAGGCAGCAACATGTAGGTAAATCCCCTGCAAACAAATGTGGATAGGGAAATGAATTAAATTAAAAATTAAATAAATAAAAATTAACCAAAATCAATTGGAGAGAGGTTCCATAGCAGAGAATCTGGCTTCCCGTCACCCACCACTGGAACAGTCCATTCTCAGATATTTAGGCCCCGGCACCCAGGCAGAGGAGAGAGGTCCCGTAACAGAGAATCTGTCTTCATGTCAGCAGAGAATTAGTCTGCATGTCATAGCAGAGAATGAGGCTTCACGTCAGCCACCACTGCAACAGTCCATTGGCATATATTTAGGCCCAGCACCCAGGCAGAGGAGGGAGGTCCCGTAACAGAGAATCTGTCTTCATGTCAGCAGAGAATTAGTCTGCATGTCATAGCAGAGAATGAGGCTTCACGTCAGCCACCACTGCAACAGTCCATTGGCATATATTTAGGCCCAGCACACACACAGGCAGAGGAGAGAGGTCCCGTAACAGAGAATCTGGCTTCATGTCAGCAGAGAATCAGTCTGCATGTCATAGCAGAGAATGAGGCTTCACGTCAGCCACCACTGCAACAGTCCATTGGCATATATTTAGGCCCAGCACACACACAGGCAGAGGAGAGAGGTCCCGTAACAGAGGATCTGGCTTCATGTCAGCAGAGAATCAGTCTGCATGTCATAGCAGAGAATCAGGCTTCACGTCAGCCACCACTGCAACAGTCCATTGTCATAAATTTAGGCCCAGCACCCAGGCAGAGGAGAGAGGTCCCGTAACAGACAATCTGGCTTCATGTCAGCAGAGAATTAGTCTGCATGTCATAGCAGAGAATGAGGCTTCACGTCAGCCACCACTGCAACAGTCCATTGGCATATATTTAGGCCTAGCACACAGGCAGAGGAGAGAGGTCCCGTAACAGACAATCTGGCTTCATGTCAGCAGAGAATCAGTCTGCATGTCATAGCAGAGAATGAGGCTTCACGTCACCCACCACTGCAACAGTCCATTGGCATATATTTAGGCCTAGCACACAGGCAGAGCAGAGAGGTCCCGTAACAGACAATCTGGCTTCATGACAGCAGAGAATCAGTCTGCATGTCATAGCAGAGAATGAGGCTTCACGTCACCCACCACTGCAACAGTCCATTGGCATATATTTAGGCCTAGCACACAGGCAGAGCAGAGAGGTCCCGTAACAGACAATCTGGCTTCATGACAGCAGAGAATCAGTCTGCATGTCATAGCAGAGAATGAGGCTTCACGTCACCCACCACTGCAACAGTCCATTGGCATATATTTAGGCCTAGCACACAGGCAGAGCAGAGAGGTCCCGTAACAGACGATCTGGCTTCATGTCAGCAGAGAATCAGTCTGCATGTCATAGCAGAGAATGAGGCTTCACGTCAGCCACCACTGCAACAGTCCATTGGCATATATTTAGGCCCAGCACCCAGGCAGAGGAGGGAGGTCCCGTAACAGAGAATCTGTCTTCATGTCAGCAGAGAATTAGTCTGCATGTCATAGCAGAGAATGAGGCTTCACGTCAGCCACCACTGCAACAGTCCATTGGCATATATTTAGGCCCAGCACACACACAGGCAGAGGAGAGAGGTCCCGTAACAGAGAATCTGTCTTCATGTCAGCAGAGAATTAGTCTGCATGTCATAGCAGAGAATCAGGCTTCACGTCACCCACCACTGCAACAGTCCATTGGCATATATTTAGGCCCAGCACCCAGGCAGAGGAGGGAGGTCCCGTAACAGAGAATCTGTCTTCATGTCAGCAGAGAATTAGTCTGCATGTCATAGCAGAGAATGAGGCTTCACGTCAGCCACCACTGCAACAGTCCATTGGCATATATTTAGGCCCAGCACACACACAGGCAGAGGAGAGAGGTCCCGTAACAGAGAATCTGTCTTCATGTCAGCAGAGAATTAGTCTGCATGTCATAGCAGAGAATGAGGCTTCACGTCAGCCACCACTGCAACAGTCCATTGGCATATATTTAGGCCCAGCACACACACAGGCAGAGGAGAGAGGTCCCGTAACAGACAATCTGGCTTCATGTCAGCAGAGAATTAGTCTGCATGTCATAGCAGAGAATGAGGCTTCACGTCACCCACCACTGCAACAGTCCATTGGCATATATTTAGGCCCAGCACCCAGGCAGAGGAGGGAGGTCCCGTAACAGAGAATCTGTCTTCATGTCAGCAGAGAATTAGTCTGCATGTCATAGCAGAGAATGAGGCTTCACGTCAGCCACCACTGCAACAGTCCATTGGCATATATTTAGGCCCAGCACACACACAGGCAGAGGAGAGAGGTCCCGTAACAGAGGATCTGGCTTCATGTCAGCAGAGAATCAGTCTGCATGTCATAGCAGAGAATCAGGCTTCACGTCAGCCACCACTGCAACAGTCCATTGGCATATATTTAGGCCTAGCACACAGGCAGAGGAGAGAGGTCCCGTAACAGACAATCTGGCTTCATGTCAGCAGAGAATCAGTCTGCATGTCATAGCAGAGAATGAGGCTTCACGTCAGCCACCACTGCAACAGTCCATTGTCATAAATTTAGGCCCAGCACCCAGGCAGAGGAGAGAGGTCCCGTAACAGACAATCTGGCTTCATGTCAGCAGAGAATTAGTCTGCATGTCATAGCAGAGAATCAGGCTTCATGTCAGCCACCACTGCAACAGTCCATTGGCATATATTTAGGCCTAGCACACAGGCAGAGGAGAGGTTCATTCAACTTTGGGTAGCATCGCAATATAATGGTAAAATGAAAATAAAAATAGGATTGAATGAGGAAGTGCCCTGGAGTCCAATAATATATGGTTATGGGGAGGTAGTTAATGTCTAATCTGGACAAGGGACGGACAGGTCCTGTGGGATCCATGCCTGGTTCATTTTTATGAACGTCAGCTTGTCCACATTGGCTGTAGACAGGCGGCTGCGTTTGTCTGTAATGACGCCCCCTGCCGTGCTGAATACACGTTCAGACAAAACGCTGGCTGCCGGGCAGGCCAGCACCTCCAAGGCATAAAAGGCTAGCTCTGGCCACGTGGACAATTTAGAGACCCAGAAGTTGAATGGGGCCGAACCATCAGTCAGTACGTGGAGGGGTGTGCACACGTACTGTTCCACCATGTTAGTGAAATGTTGCCTCCTGCTAACACGTTGCGTATCAGGTGGTGGTGCAGTTAGCTGTGGCGTGTTGACAAAAGTTTTCCACATCTCTGCCATGCTAACCCTGCCCTCAGAGGAGCTGGCCGTGACACAGCTGCCTTGGCGACCTCTTGCTCCTCCTCTGCCTTGGCCTTGGGCTTCCACTTGTTCCCCTGTGACATTTGGGAATGCTCTCAGTAGCGCGTCTACCAACGTGCGCTTGTACTCGCGCATCTTCCTATCACGCTCCAGTGCAGGAAGTAAGGTGGGCACATTGTCTTTGTAGCGTGGATCCAGCAGGGTGGCAACCCAGTAGTCCGCACAGGTTAAAATGTGGGCAACTCTGCTGTCGTTGCGCAGGCACTGCAGCATGTAGTCGCTCATGTGTGCCAGGCTGCCCAGGGATAAGGACAAGCTGTCCTCTGTGGGAGGCGTATCGTCATCGTCCTGCCTTTCCCCCCAGCCACGCACCAGTGATGGACCCGAGCTGCGTTGGGTGCCACCCCGCTGTGACCATGCTTCATCCTCATCCTCCTCCACCTCCTCCTCATCCTCGTCCTCCTCGTCCTCCAGTAGTGGGCCCTGGCTGGCCACATTTGTACCTGGCCTCTGCTGTTGCCAAAAACCTCCCTCTGAGTCACTTCGAAGAGACTGGCCTGAAAGTGCTAAAAATGACCCCTCTTCCTCCTCCTCCTCCTCCTCCTCCTGGGCCACCTCCTCTTCCATCATCGCCCTAAGTGTTTTCTCAAGGAGACATAGAAGTGGTATTGTAACGCTGATAACGGTGTCATCGCCACTGGCCATGTTGGTGGAGTACTCGAAACAGCGCAACAGGGCACACAGGTCTCGCATGGAGGCCCAGTCATTGGTGGTGAAGTGGTGCTGTTCTGTAGTGCGACTGACCCGTGCGTGCTGCAGCTGAAACTCCACTATGGCCTGCTGCTGCTCGCACAGTCTGTCCAGCATGTGCAAGGTGGAGTTCCACCTGGTGGGCACGTCGCATATGAGGCGGTGAGCGGGAAGGCCGAAGTTACGCTGTAGCGCAGACAGGCGAGCAGCAGCAGGATGTGAACGCCGGAAGCGCGAACAGACGGCCCGCACTTTATGCAGCAGCTCTGACATGTCGGGGTAGTTGTGAATGAACTTCTGCACCACCAAATTCAGCACATGCGCCAAGCAAGGGATGTGCGTCAAATTGGCTAGTCCCAGAGCTGCAACGAGATTTCGCCCATTATCACACACCACCAGGCCGGGCTTGAGGCTCACCGGCAGCAACCACTCGTCGGTCTGTTGTTCTATACCCCGCCACAACTCCTGTGCGGTGTGGGGCCTGTCCCCCAAACATATGAGTTTCAGAATGGCCTGCTGACGTTTACCCCGGGCTGTGCTGAAGTTGGTGGTGAAGGTGTATGGCTGACTGGATGAGCAGGTGGAAGAAGAGGAGGAGGAAGCCGAGAAGGAGGAGGTGGCAACAGGAGGCAAAGAATGTTGCCCTGCGATCCTTGGCGGCGGAAGGACGTGCGCCAAACAGCTCTCCGCCTGGGGCCCAGCTGCCACTACATTTACCCAGTGTGCAGTTAGGGAGATATAGCGTCCCTGGCCGTGCTTACTGGTCCACGTATCTGTGGTTAGGTGGACCTTGCCACAGATGGCGTTGCGCAGTGCACACTTGATTTTATCGGATACTTGGTTGTGCAGGGAAGGCACGGCTCTCTTGGAGAAGTAGTGCCGGCTGGGAACAACATACTGTGGGACAGCAAGCGACATGAGCTGTTTGAAGCTGTCTGTGTCCACCAGCCTAAATGACAGCATTTCATAGGCCAGTAGTTTAGAAATGCTGGCATTCAGGGCCAGGGATCGAGGGTGGCTAGGTGGGAATTTACGCTTTCTATCAAATGTTTGTGAGATGGAGAGCTGAACGCTGGCGTGTGACATGGTTGAGACGCTTGGTGACGGAGGTGGTGGTGGTGGTGTTGGTGGTACATCCCCTGTTTGCTGGGCGGCAGGTGCCAACGTTCCTCCAGAGGCGGAGGAAGAGGCCGAGGCGGCAGCAGCAGAATAGGCCGAGGCGGCAGCAGCAGAAGAGGTAGCAGGGGGAGCCTGAGTGACTTCCTTGGTTTTAAGGTGTTTACTCCACTGCAGTTCATGCTTTGCATGCAGGTGCCTGGTCATGCAGGTTGTGCTCAGGTTCAGAACGTTAATGCCTCGCTTCAGGCTCTGATGGCACAGCGTGCAAACCACTCGGGTCTTGTCGTCAGCACATTGTTTGAAGAAGTGCCATGCCAGGGAACTCCTTGAAGCTGCCTTTGGGGTGCTCGGTCCCAGATGGCGGCGGTCAGTAGCAGGCGGAGTCTCTTGGCGGCGGGTGTTCTGCTTTTGCCCACTGCTCCCTCTTTTGCTACGCTGTTGGCTCGGTCTCACCACTGCCTCTTCCTCCGAACTGTGAAAGTCAGTGGCACGACCTTCATTCCATGTGGGGTCTAGGACCTCATCGTCCCCTGCATCGTCTTCCACCCAGTCTTGATCCCTGACCTCCTGTTCAGTCTGCACACTGCAGAAAGACGCAGCAGTTGGCACCTGTGTTTCGTCATCATCAGAGACATGCTGAGGTGGTATTCCCATGTCCTCATCATCAGGAAACATAAGTGGTTGTGCGTCAGTGCATTCTATGTCTTTCACCGCTGGGGAAGGGCTAGGTGGATGCCCTTGGGAAACCCTGCCAGCGGAGTCTTCAAACAGCATAAGAGACTGCTGCATAACTTGAGGCTGAGACAGTTTCCCTGGTATGCATGGGGGTGATGTGACAGACTGATGGGGTTGGTTTTCAGGCGCCATCTGTGCGCTTTCTGCAGAAGACTGGGTGGGAGATAATGTGAACGTGCTGGATCCACTGTCGGCCACCCAATTGACTAATGCCTGTACCTGCTCAGGCCTTACCATCCTTAGAACGGCATTGGGCCCCACCATATATCGCTGTAAATTCTGGCGGCTACTGGGACCTGAGGTAGTTGGTACACTAGGACGTGTGGATGTGGCAGAACGGCCACGTCCTCTCCCAGCACCAGAGGGTCCACTAACACCACCACGACCATGTCCACGTCCGCGTCCCTTACTAGATGTTTTTCTCATTGTTATGGTTCACCACAACAACAAATATATTATTTGGCCCAATGTATTGTATTCAAATTCAGCGGGATATAAATTTGAGGCCTAGTATTTAGGCGCTGGGTGACCGGTATGGATTTAGTGACAGAATTAGACTTGGAAATGCACAGAAGCGTGTGTGTGAAGTTATTCTGAATGACCCAATGTGCACCTTGAATATTATATACCCTTTTAGGGATAGATTTCAAATAGCTCTGATATAGCAGAAACCACTAAATTATGAAATTGCTAAATTGGGAATTGTATTTCAACCCAGAACAAGAAATGTGCTTGAACGGACACTAAATAACTCGCCCAGCTACAGCACTAGGGACAGATTTAGCGGGATATAAATTTGAGGCCTAGTATTTAGGCGCTGGGTGACAGGTATGGGTTTAGTGCCAGAATTAGACTTGGAAATACACAGTAGCGGGTGTGTGTGAAGTTATTCTGAATGACCCAATGTGCACCTTGAATATTATATACCCTTTTAGGGATAGATTTCAAATAGCTCTGATATAGCAGAAACCACTAAATTATGAAATTGCTAAATTGGGAATTGTATTTCAACCCAGAACAAGAAATGTGCTTGAACGGACACTAAATAACTCGCCCAGCTACAGCACTAAGGACAGATTTAGCGGGATATAAATTTGAGGCCTAGTATTTAGGCGCTGGGTGACAGGTATGGGTTTAGTGCCAGAATTAGACTTGGAAATACACAGTAGCGGGTGTGTGTGAAGTTATTCTGAATGACCCAATGTGCACCTTGAATATTATATACCCTTTTAGGGATAGATTTCAAATAGCTCTGATATAGCAGAAACCACTAAATTATGAAATTGCTAAATTGGGAATTGTATTTCAACCCAGAACAAGAAATGTGCTTGAACGGACACTAAATAACTCGCCCAGCTACAGCACTAAGGACAGATTTAGCGGGATATAAATTTGAGGCCTAGTATTTAGGCGCTGGGTGACAGGTATGGGTTTAGTGCCAGAATTAGACTTGGAAATACACAGTAGCGGGTGTGTGTGAAGTTATTCTGAATGACCCAATGTGCACCTTGAATATTATATACCCTTTTAGGGATAGATTTCAAATAGCTCTGATATAGCAGAAACCACTAAATTATGAAATTGCTAAATTGGGAATTGTATTTCAACCCAGAACAAGAAATGTGCTTGAACGGACACTAAATAACTCGCCCAGCTACAGCACTAAGGACAGATTTAGCGGGATATAAATTTGAGGCCTAGTATTTAGGCGCTGGGTGACAGGTATGGGTTTAGTGCCAGAATTAGACTTGGAAATACACAGTAGCGGGTGTGTGTGAAGTTATTCTGAATGACCCAATGTGCACCTTGAATATTATATACCCTTTTAGGGATAGATTTCAAATAGCTCTGATATAGCAGAAACCACTAAATTATGAAATTGCTAAATTGGGAATTGTATTTCAACCCAGAACAAGAAATGTGCTTGAACGGACACTAAATAACTCGCCCAGCTACAGCACTAAGGACAGATTTAGCGGGATATAAATTTGAGGCCTAGTATTTAGGCGCTGGGTGACAGGTATGGGTTTAGTGCCAGAATTAGACTTGGAAATACACAGTAGCGGGTGTGTGTGAAGTTATTCTGAATGACCCAATGTGCACCTTGAATATTATATACCCTTTTAGGGATAGATTTCAAATAGCTCTGATATAGCAGAAACCACTAAATTATGAAATTGCTAAATTGGGAATTGTATTTCAACCCAGAACAAGAAATGTGCTTGAACGGACACTAAATAACTTGCCCAGCTACAGCACTAAGGACAGATTTAGCGGGATATAAATTTGAGGCCTAGTATTTAGGCGCTGGGTGACAGGTATGGGTTTAGTGCCAGAATTAGACTTGGAAATACACAGTAGCGGGTGTGTGTGAAGTTATTCTGAATGACCCAATGTGCACCTTGAATATTATATACCCTTTTAGGGATAGATTTCAAATAGCTCTGATATAGCAGAAACCACTAAATTATGAAATTGCTAAATTGGGAATTGTATTTCAACCCAGAACAAGAAATGTGCTTGAACGGACACTAAATAACTCGCCCAGCTACAGCACTAAGGACAGATTTAGCGGGATATAAATTTGAGGCCTAGTATTTAGGCGCTGGGTGACAGGTATGGGTTTAGTGCCAGAATTAGACTTGGAAATACACAGTAGCGGGTGTGTGTGAAGTTATTCTGAATGACCCAATGTGCACCTTGAATATTATATACCCTTTTAGGGATAGATTTCAAATAGCTCTGATATAGCAGAAACCACTAAATTATGAAATTGCTAAATTGGGAATTGTATTTCAACCCAGAACAAGAAATGTGCTTGAACGGACACTAAATAACTCGCCCAGCTACAGCACTAGGGACAGATTTAGCTGGATATAAATTTGAGGCCTAGTATTTAGGCGCTGCGTGACAGGTATGGGTTTAGTGACAGAATTAGACTTGGAAATACACAGTAGCGGGTGTGTGTGAAGTTATTCTGAATGACCCAATGTGCACCTTGAATATTATATACCCTTTTAGGGATAGATTTCAAATAGCTCTGATATAGCAGAAACCACTAAATTATGAAATTGCTAAATTGGGAATTGTATTTCAACCCAGAACAAGAAATGTGCTTGAACGGACACTAAATAACTCGCCCAGCTACAGCACTAGGGACAGATTTAGCTGGATATAAATTTGAGGCCTAGTATTTAGGCGCTGGGTGACCGGTATGGATTTAGTGACAGAATTAGACTGGGATATGGCCAAAAAATAAACAGACTATTGCTGGTTAAATGCACTTGGTGTGACAGCTTCACCCTGATGTAGGCTTTAGCCAAAAAACAACCACACCATTGAGGGTTAAATGCACTTGGTGACAGGCGCAGCTTGCCCCTGATTTAGTATATGGCCAAAAAATGAACAGACTATTGCTGGTTAAATGCACTTGGTGTGACAGCTTCACCCTGATGTAGGCTTTAGCCAAAAAACAACCACACCATTGAGGGTTAAATGCACTTGGTGACAGGCGCAGCTTGCCCCTGATTTTGTATATGGCCAAAAAATGAACAGACTATTGCTGGTTAAATGCACTTGGTGTGACAGCTTCACCCTGATGTAGGCTTTAGCCAAAAAACAACCACACCATTGAGGGTTAAATGCACTTGGTCGCAGCTTGTGCTGGCGCACCACAAGACACAAAATGGCCGCCGATCACCCCAGAAAAATGTGACTGACAAACGGTCTGTGCAGCCTAAAAACAGTGAGCAATTGAGGATCAGCAGCTCAATGATCCACAGCTGCAGATCGATCAGTTAATCAAGTCCTTTGGAGGAGTTAATCTGCCTAATCTCGCCCTACTGTCGCAGCCGCAACCTCTCCCTACGCTAATCAGAGCAGAGTGACGGGCGGCGCTATGTGACTCCAGCTTAAATAGAGGCTGGGTCACATGGTGCTCTGGCCAATCACAGCCATGCCAATAGTAGGCATGGCTGTGATGGCCTCTTGGGGCAAGTAGTATGACGCTTGTTGATTGGCTGCTTTGCAGCCTTTCAAAAAGCGCCAAGAAAGCGTCACAAAAGCGCGAAGAAAGCGACGAACACCGAACCCGAACCCGGACTTTTACGAAAATGTCCGGGTTCGGGTCCGTGTCACGGACACCCCAAAATTCGGTACGAACCCGAACTATACAGTTCGAGTTCGCTCATCCCTATTCTTAATCTCTTTGGTAGCACTCTCAAGAGTTAGAAGAATAATGTCAAACGATGCTTTGTTGAGTACATACATTTGAGGATAGCTTCTGCAAGCCAAAGCGTGTTGCACTGGTGTCTCGGTCGACAGAGACAATTCCTCCGACCATTCATTGCCAGTGCTCTGCCAGTAATTCGAACCAGGTTTCGGCATTGCGGGCGCAGCTGGCGGAGAATGTACAGTCTACCGTTGACCGAGACACACAGGTGGCTAGATTAGAGTCACAGTTAGTAGAGCTGCAGAGGCAGAAGGAGGAAATAGAGGCTCATTTGACTCAGTCATATGCTAAAAATAAAGGCCTTTAAAAATCGGGCTGCCTCTACTAATGTGATGGTAGCCATATTGAAGGATGAGGTTGCTATAAGATCCCAGCTAATGACTGGCATGCAACATGTCATTAAAAATGTTTCCAAAATGGTGCCGGCCCTTTCTTTTCCCTAAAGTCAGGGCCAGACTCTCCAAAATGTGGCAAAAGGGCGGCGATCAGTCTGTAATAGGTCAAATCTCCCAAAATTTAAGCCTGTCCAGACTAACAGAGATAGTTCCCTGACTTTGGGAAAAAATAAATATTGTGAAGAGTGCCTCCCTGAGGATGGAACAATTCAAAAGAGCATGACTGCAGTGTGGACAGACCTAAGTCATGCAGGGCAAATATCAGATGTTTTGCATGTGCTGGCTTAGGTCGCATTGTAAAACACTGCAAAGCAGGTAAGGACAAAACACACAGGACAGGAAGCCAAGTCAGGTGTGGGAACAAAGGACATATTGCAAGGAATTGCCTTTGCGCAAGTAATTGCAATGTGTCCAGTAGTGGTATCCAAGTAACAAATCGTGCAGTGGGGCCTAGTCAGCTTGGCCACAAAGGAGTAAGGCTACTTTCACACCTGCGTTCGGTGCGGATCTGTCTTGTAGCTGCACAGACGTATCCGCACCGATAATGCAAACGCTTGTATCCGTTCAAAACATATCCGTTTGCATTATTCTTTAAAAAAAAGTCTAAGTCCGTCCTGACTTACAGTGAAAGTCAAGTGGGGACGGATCCGTTTTCAATTGCACCATATTGTGTCAGATTGTAAGTCAGGACAGATCTGTTTGGCTCCGTTTTAGTGTCCGCCTCCAGAGCGGAATGGAGCCAAACTGATGCATTCTGAATGGATCCTTATCCATTCAGAATGCATTGGGGCTGAACTAATCCATTTTGGGCCGCTTGTGAGAGCCATGAAACGGATCTCACAAGCGGACCCAGAAACACCAGTGTGAAAGTAGCCTCACCTCTCAGCAGCATATGCCTCCCCAGGCGCTGAGGGGTCAGAATGGCCAGTCTAGGCTAGAAAATATTTGAGACCCCTGTACTATTTGTTACACCGTTTGTTCCCCATGTATGTCCATGTCATGTGTTTTTGTCATCTGTTTGTATGTTTTTTTCTTGATGTTGATGGTGGTAGTCCTTGTTTATAAATGTGTTTCACCCTGCTGATTTTTATAGTTTGCATTCCCCGCTGTGAGTCCAGTCGCTGCTGTTTTTTATTTATTCTTGTGTCTCCTTTGAGTAGAACTGTGTTATACTGTGGACTGAGGAAGGTGTTGGTTTGCAGACGGGTGACATCGGGGCACGGTTTAGTGGATGTTATGCTGTGCAACCAAGGTCTCAGATCGATACGGGTAACACTGTTTTGCTCAATGTTTTCGGTAGGGCTGTGTTATACTGAAGACTAGGGCGGACAGACAACATTGGTGTGATGTTGCACTGTGCACTTACTTTCTAGTCTGATCAGGTATCAGAGCTGATTGGGATTGGACGCAAGGTGATTGACAACAGAGTGTGGCCTGTATTTTGTGTTGTTGAGTCCTGAAGAGTCAAGGCATGACTTATGCCATGGATTCTGCTGGCCTCCACAAGACTGGATGACAGGGGGAAATACGAGTACACATGAGTAAGACAGGGATACAGTGCCATCAAGAACAAAATGGTGCTTTGTCCACAGCTCCCCTCGGATACCTAACCTATTAGCATGACCATCCTTATCTGTTGGTGCAGAGGGATGTTGTCACAGAGCGCCGACTTCACGCTCCGTCCATTCAGTGCCGCCGGCGTCCTGCGAAATGTTTGCAGTAAGGACGCGCACTGCATCCTCGTTTCCAGAGCAACGGGGGTCGGGGAGGACCCGGCCGTGCATGCCTCCTTAGCATGGCCGGCGTCCTTCGCTCCCATAGTGACTGCAAAGTGCTGAACTGGGCACTGGGCGCTCAGCTGTATTCAGGGAGATGAGTGGCCACGTCACATGACTCCTGCTCTCCCCAGGCAGCCTGCTGGCCAGAGGTTGGCTGAGATTAAGGTCCTATACCTAGTATATACTCCATTGGCATTTATCCTTGTATTGAACTTTGGCTAGTTACTTGACTTTGTATTTGCTTGCTCCTTTTGTACTGTTGTATCTCCTGGCATTTAACTTCAGCTTGACTTTGACCTTGACTTCCCTCGCTTGCTCCCTTTGTCCTGTTTTAGCTTCTCCTGGTATTGACTTTCGGTTTGTTCTTTGAGGCTGCTTCTGCTTGTTTCCTGGTACCGCTGTGATATCCTGGTTTTGACCTTGCTTGTTTTAACTCCCTGTATTTATCTGTTTGTCCTTCCCTCCGCACTTATGCAGGTTAGGGATCGCCACCCAGTTGCGCTCCGTTGCCTAGTATGGATAGTGCAAGTAGGCAGGGACAGAGGAGTGGGTGGAGTCAGGGGTGCACTACTCCCTACCCCTTTTCTTGACAGATGTGTAAGCAGAGGACACGATCCTCTGATATTTGGGTGTTTACATACCAGTGTTAGAATAACGAGGGGTCCTGTTAAGATGAAGGTTAGCCCAATGCCTTTCTCTACACTGGGGGCAAAGGTATTGGTAGTGGGATTCGGCAACTAATTGCATCGTGAGGGGAGAAACCCCCCCCCCCCCCAGGAGTGCAGGGTATTTTATTCTATCCTAGGAATTGGTACTATTGAGCAGAACGAAAAATCCCGATGACGCCAGAGAAGAGACCTGATAGCCGCCCTGACACTCCTGTGAGACTTCAGAAGATTCCTCTTGGTTTTGGTAAAGAACTCAATCTTCGAGAGACTGAGAATCGGGCCACCATTCAACTAACCCATGACAAGACCAAGATCCAAGGTTTCATGGTGTAGTCTATTCGGCTACAGCTCTAAGGCTACAATCTTGGGATTCTGGTTCTGGTTATCATCATTTACATGGGACTGTGAACAGTGGGTCAAGGAACCTGCTGACCAGTTACACCAGAACTAGACAGAACATCACAAAGTTAATTGGAGGAAGAGGCTCAGGACGTAACTCCAGTAAAATCCTGAAGCCAGGTACCTCATGGACATGAGAGACAGTGAAGGAGAAGGTTCAGGGTCTAACTTCTGAGAAGCCCAGAAACCTTAGGACTTATATGTATGGTTATGGGGTTCGGGACAGGATTTCAAACTGGTCCTAAAACCCCATAATGTGGCATTTGTATTGATTATATCATTTTCATATTGGTTTGGCAGTGTTGGGTGGGGGAGGGATGAGTATCTGTGTTGTGTGAATGGGGAAAGAGTAGATCCCCCTCCTCTACTGTTATTTGCCACTTTAACCCTAAGAACAGTGAAGTTCATAAGGGTTGAACTGAATGTCACTTAGTGCGGTGTTCCTTCCCCAGTTAGAATTTAGGTACTATGACATCACCTCTTACTCAGAAATTCTGACCTTCCTTATAAAGACCTGCGTATCTGTCAATGGGAGAACCTCCTCAATGAGAGATTCTTCAATCAAGATGGAAGAAGAAGTGTCAGAAGAAAAGCCGTGCCATTGCTAACAGGAGGCCATTCCATGGTTGACCGTACTCCAGAAAGAAGGTGCTTCATGGATCGACCTGGAGACTGTGAGAGTAAAGCTATCCCAGAGTATGACTAATAAAAGACGACAGTGGGAGCGGCTGATACCTGAAGACCAACACTGACAGCAGAAATGAAAGGAGGCCAGTCTAAGGTTGCTACGTGGATTGACCTAGAGACTGTGAAGGTGAAGCCATTACAGAGTCAGGAAAAGAGTACATTGGGAGTGTCTGATACCTGAAGATCGACACTGACAGACCGCAGACCAAGAAAGTTCCAGACCAAGATCCAGAGAAGAAGAAGACGGTGTATTCTGTGGATGGAGACGTTTGGTTACGTTAAAGGGCAGGTCGGGGGTGTGAGTCGCGATGGACGATATATAGGTACCTAAGGGCAAAATGTATTCTTCAGTCCTTCCTGAACTGATGCCAACAGTGAGTGGGTTGAGGAGGCAAATATATTCCAACCCTTTCCTCTAACTTTATTGTTGTGTTCTCGACAACAGGGGGATTGTAGAGGGAAATGGTATAATCGTGCATATATGTATATATATGTTTAATATATAGATATATGCATATATATATGTAAATTGGCCTTGTATGGCCAGTGAGGATAATTCTATACAGGTATATCCCCTATACGTATGGGTCCCCTGTATGTGGGCCCAATGGATGGGTATATATGTGTATTGTGACATAGCAAGTTTTTTTTGGGGGGGGAAGGCAGGTATTTTACTCCCAACATGGGAGACTGGGTTGATTTCCAGCCATGTGAGATCAAATACCGGACCGGAGTTTAAGTGCCGGTCCGGGTGTCACGCCCTGCCCTGTGGGTGTTCTGAGGAGATCTGTCATAGTTGCTGCACGTGACTTGATCTGACAGTTTTCTTTTTTTGTGGGTTTGAACAGAATCCCACCTCCTCCCAGGTGTTGTTCTTTAGGTAATTGGTGAGGCTATTTATTCCTCCCTCTCCCTATATTCTTTACAGGTTATAGTTCTGCTTTGTGTGTGCTCTGGAAGTTTGGTGGATCGTCTACAACAACACATCTCTAGATAAGTCCTTTTCCCTTTTTCCTTCTGTGTCTGTTTTCACTAGGCCTCTAGGGTGACGCTAGCTCCTTCGGTTGTTGAAGGAGTTGGGTGTCTCTTTCCCTCTTTCCTACAGCTGAGGGTTTGGTTCAGTGTGTTATAGTATTAGGTACGTTGGCATGTGCATATCTCCCATTGAGATATGCACATGGGCATAGCAGCTTAAGGAAAGTGTTTTAGGGATTGCTAGGAAGTGACCCCTTTGTTCCCTAGCATTTGGGGCCTAGTCAGTTGTTTTGTTTGCTTTGCCGCATTCTGTTTCATTCCCTTACCTTACCTACCGTGACACCGGGTTTTGGCAGCACCTGGCTGTCCTTTAAATAGGCAGCTGGGCCCAGCAGCTGAGTCTCTGTTTTGGGATCTGAAGCATGGTGCTGTGCTGGAAGGTTGAGAGCCGCATGAGGACTGCACGCTGGGAAACAGGCCCCCTAAATACTGCTGTGGACTGCTGGGGATAAAACGGCTAGCAAGGTGACGTGTCTGTTTTATGGACTTTTGATTGTGTGAATTAACACCAAGACTGTAATAAGTAGTTTTTCTTTGCCTTTTGTGTGAATAGACACTGACATTTTGATTTACGAACTTGTTTTGCCTCTGTACTGCGTCTGCTTACTCTGCCTGCCAGAGCAAATTCTCACAGAA
Organism: Bufo gargarizans; assembly: GCF_014858855.1. Lineage (NCBI taxonomy): Eukaryota > Metazoa > Chordata > Amphibia > Anura > Bufonidae > Bufo > Bufo gargarizans. The sequence goes on along the minus strand of NC_058087.1, from coordinate 89,410,719 downwards.
TATATATATTTATATATATATTTTTATATGCCCTTGCAATTATATGCATGTCTATGTATATATGTTTATGCTCAAAGTTGTGTTGTAGGGATTTGCTCTGGTAGGCAGGGTAAGTGGACGCAACACAAAGGCAAGACCATGGTTGAAAAACAAAAGTTCAGTGTTTATTCACACCAAAACAGGCAGAAAAGGAAAAACAACACTGTACAGGGTCTTGGTGTTAATTCACACAGCAAGATTCCACAAATCACCTGGCAGTCCACAGCAGGCTGCTCTCATGCGGCTCCCAGCCTGGCAGCGTGGCGGGTCTCCACAGCTCCCAAAACACAGAGATTTCACAGCTCCAGTATCACTTGGAGAATCAGCTAGGCTGCTGGCTGGGTTTTTAAATCCCAGCCCAAAACCTGGCCTGGACATGCGGAACAGCCACCCACCCTGCTCTTTGGCTGCTCCCAATAAGAACTGGTCTGGATTGGCTTTACAGCCATACTAAGTACAACAGTGTCAGCGAGCACTAGCTGCCGCTGACACACAAAATTACCGGTTCTTATTTCACAGAGGCCAGGAACCTCGGTGACACGTACCTTCCTACAGTGTATATGTGTGTATATACAGTTGCAAGAAAAAGTATGTGAACCCTTTGGAATTATATGGATTTCTGCACAAATTTGTCATAAAATGTGATCTGATCTTCATCTAAGTCACAACAATAGACAATCACAGTCTGCTTAAACTAATAACACACAAATAATTAAATGTTACCATGTTTTTATTGAACACACCCTGTAAACATTCACAGTGCAGGTGGAAAAAGTATGTGAACCCTTGGATTTAATAACTGGTTGAACCTCCTTTGGCAGCAATAACTTCAACCAAACGTTTCCTGTAGTTGCAGATCAGACGTGCACAACGGTCAGGAGTAATTCTTGACCATTCCTCTTTACAGAACTGTTTCAGTTCCGCAATATTCTTGGGATGTCTGGTGTGAATCGCTTTCTTGAGGTCATGCCACAGCATCTCAATCGGGTTGAGGTCAGGACTCTGACTGGGCCACTCCAGAAGGCGTATTTTCTTCTGTTTAAGCCATTCTGTTGTTGATTTACTTCTATGCTTTGGGTCGTTGTCCTGTTGCAACACCCATCTTCTGTTGAGCTTCAGCTGGTGGACAGATGGCCTTAAGTTCTCCTTCAAAATGTCTTGATAAACTTGGGAATTCATTTTTTCTTCGATGATAGCAATCCGTCCAGGCTCTAAGGCAGCAAAGCAGCCTCCAAACCATGATGCCCCCACCACCATACTTCACCGTTGGGATGAGGTTTTGATGTTGGTGTGTTGTGTCTCTTTTTCTCCACACATAGTGTTATGTGTTTCTTCCAAACAACTCAACTTTGGTTTCATCTGTCCACAGAATATTTTGCCAGCACTGCTGTGGAACATCCGAGTGCTCTTGTGCAAACTGTAAACGTGCAGCAATGTTTTTTTTGGACAGCAGTGGCTTCCTCTGTGGTATCCTCCCATGAAATCCATTCTTGTTTAGTGTTTTACGTATCGTAGATTCGCTAACAGGGATGTTAGCACATGCCAGAGACTTTTGTAAGTCTTTAGCCGACACTCTAGGATTCTTCTTCACCTCATTGAACAGTTTGCACTTTGCTCTTGCAGTCATCTTTACAGGACGGCCACTCCTAGGGAGCAGTGCTGAACTTTCTCCATTTATAGACAGTTTGTCTTACCGTGGCCTTATGAACAGCAAGGCTTTTGGAGATACTTTTATAACCCTTTCCAGCTTCATGCAAATCAACAATTCTTAATCGTAGGTCTTCTGAGAGATCTTTTGTGCGAGGCATCATTCACATCAGGCAATGCTTTTTGTGAAAAGCAAACCCAGAACTGGTGTGTGTTTTTTATATGACAGGGCAGCTGTAACCCACACCTCCAATCTCATCTCATTGATTGGACTCCAGTTGGCTGACACCTCACTCCACCTAGCTCTTGGAGATGTCATTAGTCTAGGGGTTCACATACTTTTTCCACCTGCACTGTGAATATTTACATGGTGTGTTCAATAAAAATATGGTAACATTTAATTATTTGTGTGTTATTAGTTAAAGCAAACTGCGATTGTCTATTGTTATGACTTAGATGAAGATCAGATCACATTTTATGACCAATTTGTGCAGAAATCCATATCATTCCAAAGGGTTCACATACTTTTTCTTGCAACTGTATATATATATATATATATATATATATGTATATATTTATATATATGTATGTGTGCCCTCTTATTCACAAGTGTGTTTGTGTGTGTATATACAGGTCCATCTAAAAAAATTAGCATATTGTGATAAAGTTCATTATTTTCTGTAATGTACTGATAAACATTAGACTTTCATATATTTTAGATTCATTACACACAACTGAAGTAGTTCAAGCCTTTTATTGTTTTAATATTGATGATTTTGGCATACAGCTCATGAAAACCCAAAATTCCTATTTAAAAAAATTAGCATATCATGAAAAGGTTCTCTAAACAAGCTATTAACCTAATCATCTGAATCAACTAATTAACTCTAAACACCTGCAAAAGATTCCTGAGGCTTTTAAAAACTCCCAGCCTGGTTCATTACTCAAAACCGCAATCATGGGTAAGACTGCCGACCTGACTGCTGTCCAGAAGGCCATCATTGACACCCTCAAGCAAGAGGGTAAGACACAGAAAGACATTTCTGAACGAATAGGCTGTTCCCAGAGTGCTGTATCAAGCCACCTCAGTGGGAAGTCTGTGGGAAGGAAAAAGTGTGGCAGAAAACGCTGCACAACGAGAAGAGGTGACCGCACCCTGAGGAAGATTGTGGAGAAGGACCGATTCCAGACCTTGGGGGACCTGCGGAAGCAGTGGACTGAGTCTGGAGTAGAAACATCCAGAGCCACCGTGTACAGGCGTGTGCAGGAAATGGGCTACAGGTGCCGCATTACCCAGGTCAAGCCACTTTTGAACCAGAAACAGCAGCAGAAGCGCCTGACCTGGGCTACAGAGAAGCAGCACTGGACTGTTGCTCAGTGGTCCAAAGTACTTTTTTCGGATGAAAGCAAATTTTGCATGTCATTCGGAAATCAAGGTGCCAGAGTCTGGAGGAAGACTGGGGAGAGGGAAATGCCAAAATGCCTGAAGTCCAGTGTACCCACAGTCAGTGATGGTCTGGGGTGCCATGTCAGCTGCTGGTGTTGGTCCACTGTGTTTTATCAAGGGCGGGGTCAATGCAGCTAGCTATCAGGAGATTTTGGAGCACTTCATGCTTCCATCTGCTGAAAAGCTTTATGGAGATGAAGATTTCATTTTTCAGCACAACCTGGCACCTGCTCACAGTGCCAAAACCACTGGTAAATGGTTTACTGACCATGGTATTACTGTGCTCAATTGGCCTGCCAACTCTCCTGACCTGAACCCCATAGAAAATCTGTGGGATATTGGGAAGAGAAAGTTGAGAGACGCAAGACCCAACACTCTGGATGAGCTTAAGGCTGCTATCGAAGCATCCTGGGCCTCCATAACACCTCAGCAGTGCCACAGGCTGATTGCCTCCATGCCACGCCACATTGAAGCCGTCATTTCTGCAAAAGGATTCCCCACCAAGTATTGAGTGCATAACTGAACATAATTATTTGAAGGTTGACTTTTTTTGTATTAAAAACACTTTTCTTTTATTGATCGGATGAAATATGCTAATTTTTTTAGATAGGAATTTTGGGTTTTCATGAACTGTATGCCAAAATCATCAATATTAAAACAATAAAAGGCTTGAACTACTTCAGTTGTGTGTAATGAATCTAAAATATATGAAAGTCTAATGTTTATCAGTACATTACAGAAAATAATGAACTTTATCACAATATGCTAATTTTTTTAGAAGGACCTGTATATATATATATATATATATATATATATATATATATATATATGAAACACGGACAGCACTCCAGGTAAAAAATGGTGGTGTTTTATTCACCCATGTGGATGGCAACGTTTCAGCTCATACACGAGCCTTTTTCAAGCAATGAACACAGTATAGAGGTGGAGTATATATAGTCCAACCCCTATTACAACACAGTATAATCAATTAACAAACCAGTGTATATAAAGTGCAAATACTGCATATATAGAAAAGAGTAGCACATATACATAGAAGTGACATATGTATCAGTGTCAAAATATATCACTGATTAATACAAAATATATGATGAAGTGCATATATCACAAAAACATATAATAATCAATTAATAAACCTCAGGTGCACCAAAGGTGGGAGGGGCGAGAAGAGATGATGCTGTCAGATGGTGGGGGAAGCGACGACATACCCGGTTCCATTTTCTGTATCGTACACACCATGTAGCGCCACGTCCGGCGTTCGGCTGAAGACAATGCACAGGCGCCCAGTCGCATAAAGATCATGGTGTGTCTTCCAAAAATGACGTAACCGGAGCATGCGCACAACAGTGAACAGACCTCATCGGCCATCTTGGAAAAGGTACAGCTGCTCCCATACAACGGAGAGCACAGATACCGAACCTAATCAGCGGTGTAATATATACATTATCCTCCCGAGCAGTCACGATCATACAAACAAGGCAAGAAATATTTAATCGGCCAATATAGACCAAAGAAAAAAGGAAATAATGAAAAAATAATAAAATATGAATAAACAAAATTGCCACAATGGTGTGTGCGCTAACCTGGTGGTGGACAGGATAGCGCAGCACGGAAACAATGCCGTGTACCTTGATATGTGTCCATAGGGGGCAGAGGGAAATTGCAGCTAAAAAAGCCGCACCTCACCACATAAGTGAACACAATGAGGCAACGTACACCGCAGAAACCACAGCGGACATACCTCACAATGGTCACTAATCCCCACTAGGGACCCAAAACTAAAGGACACACCATAAGAGGCAAAATGTAACAATAAAGACTGAATAGATGAAAATATAATAAAAACCATCACTGAATAGGGGCATGTTAACAAACATGGTAAGCACCGGGTACTTCTCACTTCACCAACCCGCAGCATCATTCTTGTCTGTGAAAAAAAAAAAAAAAAACAGAAACAAAGAGTAAAAAAATTGTAAAAAAATGGCTTAATGGTGTTCATAATACACTATGTAGCACCAGAAGAACAACAAATATCGCATAAATGACACTGTAGGGCAAACTACTCCTCTAAGTATATATCCCCGGATTGTAGTCAACATTGAGCCCATTGGGTCTCAAACTATTGAGGGTGTAGATCCAGAAGAGCTCTTTTTTTTCTCAGCATCAACACTTTGTTGCCCCCACGTCTTGGCATAGGTACATGGTCAATGGCCCAACATTTAAGATCTTTTTCGGAGTGTGAATGCTCCGTAAAGTGTTTGGCAACAGGGAGGTCCTTTCTTTTTTTGCGTATAGACAATCTATGATTGTTCAATCGCGTTTTGAGATCCGTGGACGTTTCACCCACATATAATAATTTGCACGGACAAATTAAGACGTAAATAACATAGTTGGAATTACAGGTAAGGTGAAATCGAATCGGATATGAAATCGCAGTGATGGGATGAACAAAAGTACTGCCCTTACCCATATACTTACAGTCAATGCAACACAGACAGGGGAAGCTACCCTTGCCATGAATAGTAAGGGAGGTTTGAACAGACTTGGACTGGGTCCAATATCGGCTCGCACTAGTTGATCACGCAAGTTTCTGGATCTGCAATACGAGAAAAGGGGAGGGGATCTGAATTCCAAGATCTCACTATGGCAACCACCCAAAATCCCCCAATGTCGTTTGATGATACGGTTAATCTCCTCACTCTGTTCAGTGTACTTGGAGATAAAGGGAATCCGAGAAATAGATCTATCGACCACTCCCCTCTCCAAAGTACTGCTCCTATCCATATCACAAACCTTATGTTTGTGGGAATCAAGGAGTCGGGTGGGATACCCTCGTTTTTGAAATTTCCTGGCCATGTTGTCCAAAGCCAGATTAACCTGTTCAGGTTCAGAAACTATGCGTTTGACCCTAAGAAATTGGGAAAAGGGCAGACACTTAAGCATATTGCGTAGGATGACCACTGTTGTAGCAAAGGAGAGTGTTTTTGTCCGTGGGCTTGGTATATAGCTGTGTGTGCAACCTGCCCTGATTATAGATAACCGTAGTGTCTAAAAACTGTATCGCAGTGTCAGAATGGACCAAGGTGAACTGGAGGTCCCTATTGACACTGTTAAGGAACAAATGGAACTCATCAAGCTGTGCAACACTACCTGTCCAAATGAGGAAGATGTCGTCGATGTATCTCCACCACCGCAGCACATGGCTGCGGTGGTGTGACACATGGACGACATCCTCCTCAAAGCACCTCATAATGATGTTTGCATAAGTGGGTGCTACGTTCGAGCCCATCGCCACGCCCCTCTTTTGTTGAAAAAAAGTATCTTGAAACAAAAAGTAATTTTGTCTCAAAATAATCTGAAGTAAGTCAATGATGAACTGTCTAGCAGCCATAGAATAAGTTGAGGAACCCAGCATGTGTTCAATGGCACCCATACCTAAATCATGATCAATCGAGGTATACAAAGAGGTGACATCAAACGACGCCAGGTGGACCTCATGGACACCAGCAAAATCAATCTTGTCCAACTTGCACAGGAAATCAGTCGTATCTTGTATATACGACTCAGCCCCCGTGGCAAAATCACGTAGAACCTTATCGAGGAAAATGGCGATGCGACTAAAGATGGAATCCGACCCGGACACAATAGGGCGTCCGGGAGGATCTTTGAGTGACTTGTGCACTTTTGGAAGTATATATAGAACCGGCGTAACCGGATGATCCACAGTGAGAAAAGTGCACAAGTCATCATCGATAGTACCTGCCAACACGGCATCCGCCAGACATCCCCTGATAAGTTTAGCTATCCCAAATTTGGGGTCATTATGAAGGACAGAGTAAACGTCTCCGTCATCCAACTGACGTTGAATCTCACTCACATATTTGCTGGTGTCCATGATGACCACCGCACCGCCCTTATCCGCTGGTTTGATCGTCAAGGAAGGGTCCTGTCTCAATTGGTCAAGTGCCTCAACTTCCAACTTGGAAAGATTAGGATGTTTAAAAACATGGTTACTACATCTCAACTTATATGCAGCTATATCAGATTTCACAGCAGTGATAAATGCATCAATGGAGGTCTCATTAACAATGGGTGAAAATTGGCTCTTCATGGACAGATTGAGGCGTCTCAGGGAGAACTCGCTAACCTGAGGCGCCGCGATCTGTGACTTAGTGTTGAACCACACTTTCAATTTGATCCTGCGAAAAAAAGCAGACAAATCTGTTTCCAAATCAAACCAGTTAGAGGAAGACATGGGACAGAAGGAAAGTCCTCTATTAAGAACACTCACTTGGGCTGGAGTGAGCATCCTACTGGACAAATTGATGACAGTCACTTCCTCTTGTTCATCTGTAGTTTGTTCGTTTGAGCTCTGGTTTTGTTGTTCCTGGAAACGGTTGGTTCTATGATGTCTACGACCCCCTCTCCTGGTACGCCCCCGTCTTTTCTTTGTGGGTCCACATTGTTCCCTAAAAAAAGGGAAGATGAAGTAGAGGTAGCTGGTGTATTCCTTTTCCTTTTCCTCGGATGCTTATTGTTGAAATTGGTGGTATCCGACTGCCAAGTGTATACCGCATCTTTCTTGTAATCATCAGAATCACAATTCCATTTAGACCTTTTGCCTTCCTCCAATTCAGTTTTGGCCCGTGCCACATGAACCGACACATTATCGCTGAACACTGTATATTCCTCTGTGGACATGGATGTCCGTAATACAAGGTCAACCTCAGCTGTGTCGTTAGCAATGGTGGATAATTCCTGTTGCAGGTATTGGATATTTAACAGGATAAAATCCAATGAATACCTGTTGGAAAGCATTTCAAACTTTTTGCAAAACAATGCATTATGCGAAAATAGATTAGGTCTCAAATTAGACCTCATGCCACGTGGAATTCTCTGCATTCTGAAATATTCACCAAGTGTGGTCATGTGCAAACGTAGTGAAGCTGTCTTTTTAGATAGAAACTCAAACTTCTTTTTGAGCTCATGGATGGAAGGGGTGTTTAAAAAAGCAGCATCTCCCCCAATGTCATGTAGTATACCATCAGTCTCCTCCTGGGAGTACATAGAGCCACATGGGAAATCAAAGTCCGTCATGATAAAAAACTTGTCAACAGACAATATTACAATCTGTGCTCAGCCACCCAAGCGATATATGGAAAAAGAAAAATGATGGCGGCACCAGAGAAAACACAGGAAGGGTGCTAAGTCCAGGGATGTAGCAGCTTACCCCGTCGAAATAAGGATGAAACACGGACAGCACTCCAGGTAAAAAATGGTGGTGTTTTATTCACCCATGTGGATGGCAACGTTTCGGCTCATACACAAGCCTTTTTCAAGCAATGAACACAGTATAGAGGTGGAGTATATATAGTCCAACCCCTATTACAACACAGTATAATCAATTAACAAACCAGTGTATATAAAGTGCAAATAGTGCATATATAGAAAAGAGTAGCACATATACATAGAAGTGACATATGTATCAGTGTCAAAATATATCACTGATTAATACAAAATATATGATGATGCATATAATATCACAAAAACATATAATAATCAATTAATAAACCTCAGGTGCACCAAAGGTGGGAGGGGCGAGAAGAGATGATGCTGTCAGATGGTGGGGGAAGTGACGACATACCCGGTTCCATTTTCTGTATCGTACACACCATGTAGCGCCACGTCCGGCGTTATATTTTGACACTGATACATATGTCACTTCTATGTTTATGTGCTACTCTTTTCTATATATGCACTATTTGCACTTTATATACACTGGTTTGTTAATTGATTATACTGTGTTGTAATAGCGGTTGGACTATATATACTCCACCTCTATACTGTGTTCATTGCTTGAAAAAGGCTTGTGTATGAGCCGAAACGTTGCCATCCACATAGGTGAATAAAACACCACCATTTTTTACCTGGAGTGCTGTCCGTGTTTCATCCTTATTTCGACGGGGTAAGCTGCTACATCCCTGGACTTAGCACCCTTCCTGTGTTTTCTCTGGTGCCGCCATCATTTTTCTTTTTCTATATATATATATATATATATATATACATACACACTTATTTAACCTAAATGTGGCCAATAATATGTCCCCCAAGCGTGGGTGCTCCCCCTAGCTAAATAATCCTCCTGCTGGTGCATACCAGCACGCCCGCAGGGAGAAGATACCGATTGACGATAACTGGACAATTATGTCCAGTTTTGGTCACTTCAAAAGACAGAGGATCAATAGAGATCCTCTGCCTTTTGATAGCACCTCCGGAAGGGTCGGAGATGCTTTGCATTACAAAGACTGGGGAACAAAGGGCTCCTCTGCCTTTGTATGCCACGGACCTCAGGCGCTGTAATTACATTGCTGGAGATTCGCAATCACTTCACAGGTGGGAGAATCAAAGCATCCCCCCACCTGGAAGCGAGCGCCAGGACACGCGGGCTGGTGTGAGCGCTACCGGATTTAAATAGTTCGGCGGCCCTGCGCTCTGCAGTTGAGACGGCAGCCCCCAAGAGCGAATCATCTCCTGAAAGACGAGCATCAGAGAGAATCAACCCCAGGACGATGAACATTAACCCCTGGAGGACGAGGAATTAACCCCTGGATGGCTGAGTACTCTATACCACCAATGCATTAACCCCTGCTTTGCCAATATAACCCTATACCACCAATGCATTAACCCCTGCTTCACCAATATAACCCTATACCACCAATGCCTTAACCCCTGCTTCATTAACCCCTGCATTACCTTCCCTACCCTATACCACCAACAAACTCTTTGTTTAACCCTTTGTTTATTAACCCCTTATACCCTGCCCTGCATTACCCCTGAACCAGCAATAGCATTTAACCCCTTATCCACCAATCCCTATCCCCGATATCATTAACCCCTGTTGCCCTGCATTAACCCCTGCATTATATTGACCCCTACAATACCCCTGCCCTCTGCTGCCTATATCCCTGGCCTGCATTGTCCTGTAATTAACCCTTGCAGGGCCACTCTTTAACCCCTGATTGTGTTTAATCCCTTATTTTCCCCATAGGGATAGTGTGTAGCCAGGTGGGTGGGTGCTGCTATTTATATGTGTATGTAAGTGTGTTATTTAGATCGTTTTTGGGGTGTAATTGTGTATTGTGTTGTGTTAGCGTAGTTTAGGTAACATAGTACATAAGGCCGAAAAAAGACATTTGTCCATCCAGTTCGACCTGTCATCCTGCAAGTTGATCCAGAGGAAGGCAAAAAACCCCTGTGAGGTAGAAGCCAATTTTCCTCACTTTAGGGGAATAAAAATTCCTTCCCGACTCCAATCAGGCAATCAGAATAAATCCCTGGATCAACGATATCTCTCTAGTAGCTATAGCCTGTAATATTATTACGCTCCAGAAATACATCCAGGCCCCTCTTGAATTCCTTTATTGTACTCACCATCACCACCTCCTCAGGCAGAGAGTTCCATAGTCTCACTGCTCTTACCGTAAAGAATCCTCTTCTATGTTTGTGTACAAACCTTCTTTCCTCCAGACGCATAGGATGTCCCCTCGTCACAGTCACCGTCCTGGGAATAAATAGATGACGGGATAGATCTCTGTACTGACCCATGATATATTTATACATATTAATTAGATCTCCTCTCAGTCGTCTTTTTTCTAAAGTGAATAACCCTAATTTTGATAATCTTTCAGGGTACTGTAGTTGCCCCATTCCAGTTATTACTTTAGTTGCCCTCCTCTGGACCCTCTCCAGCTCTGCTATGTCTGCTTTGTTCACTGGAGCCCAGAACTGTACACAGTACTCCATGTGTGGTCTGACTAATGATTTGTAAAGTGGTAGGACTATGTTCTCATCACGGGCATCTATGCCCCTTTTGATGCAACCCATTATCTTATTTGCCTTGGCAGCAGCTGCCTGACACTGTTTTTTGCAGCTTAGTTTGCTGTTTATTAAAATTCCTAGATCTTTTTCCATGTCAGTGTTACCGAGTGTTTTACCATTTAATAAGTACGGGTGACTTGCATTATTCCTTCCCATGTGCATAACTTTACATTTGTCAGTGTTAAACCTCATCTGCCACTTATCTGCCCAAGCCTCCAATCTATCCAGATCACTCTGTAGTAGTATACTGTCCTCTTCAGTGTTAATTACTTTACACAGTTTAGTGTCATCTGCAAAAATTGATATTTTACTATGCAAGCCTTCTACAAGATCATTAATAAATATATTGAAGAGAATAGGGCCCAATACTGACCCCTGAGGTACTCCACTAGTGACAGTGACCCAATCTGAGTATTTACCATTAATAACCACCCTCTGTTTTCTATCACTGAGCCAGTTACTTACCCACTTACAGACGTTTTCTCCCAGTCCGAGCATTCTCATTTTATATACTAACCTTTTATGTGGTACAGTGTCAAATGCTTTGGAGAAGTCAAGATACACGACATCCATTGATTCGCCGCTGTCAAGTCTAGAACTTACCTCCTCATAGAAACTGATTAAATTTGTTTGACATGATCGATCCCTCACAAAGCCATGCTGATATGGCGTTATTTGCTTATTTCCGTTAAGATGCTCTAACATAGCATCTCTCAGAAAACCTTCAAACAGTTTACCCACAACAGATGTTAAACTTACCGGCCTATAGTTTCCAGGCTCTGTTTTTGGACCCTTTTTGAATATTGGCACCACATTTGCCATGCGCCAATCCTGTGGGACATTCCCTGTCAATATAGAATCTGCAAATATCAGAAATAAGGGTCTGGCTATGACATTACTTAATTCCCTTAGGATACGAGGGTGTATGCCATCCGGTCCTGGCGATTTGTCTATTTTAATCTTTTTAAGTCGCTGATGTACTTCTTCCTGGGTCAGACAGGACACTTTTAATGGGGAATTTATTTCAACATTCGGCATGTCATCTGACAGTTTATTTTCCTCAGTGAATACATTGGAGAAAAAAATATTTAACAGCTTTGCTTTCTCCTCGTCGCTCTCTGCGACTCCCCCCTCATTACTCTTTAACGGGCCGACACCTTCAGATTTATACTTTTTAACATTTATATAATTGAAGGGTTAGTTTTACTCTCTTTGGCAGTCTGTCAGTCTCTAGTTTGGCCGCTTTTATTTGTTTTTTACATGTTCTATTTTTTTCCTTATAGTTTTTCAATGCTTCCGTGCTACCTTCCTGTTTTAGTGTTTTATATGCTTTCTTTTTGTCATTTATTGCTTTCTTTACAGTTCTGTTTATCCACATTGGTTTCTTTTTGTTCCTTAACCTTTTATTCCCATACGGTATGTACCTCTCACAATGAGATTTTAGGATGCTTTTAAAGATATCCCATTTTGTGGCTGTATTTTTATTTGTGAGGACTTTATCCCAGTTAGTTAGGCCTATGGCCTCTCTTAGTTGGCTAAATTTAGCTTTTTTGAAGTTTGGTATTTTTATTCCTCCCTGTACAAACGCTCTCTTGAATGATAATTGGAAGGTTATTACTTTGTGGTCACTATTTCCCAGGTGTCCCCCGACCTGCACGTCTGTTGTTCTGTCAGGCCTATTGGTTAATACTAAGTCCAGTATGGCCATCCCTCTAGTCGGGTCCTGAACCAGTTGGGAGAGGTAATTGTCTTTGGTTGTTGCCAAGAACCTGTTTCCTTTATGAGATACACAAGTTTCAGTTTCCCAGTCTATATCTGGGTAGTTGAAGTCCCCCATAATAACCACCTCATTATGATTTGCCGCCTCGTCTATCTCGTTTAGTAGTAGATTTTCTGTGGACTCTGGTATATTAGGTGGTTTATAGTAAACTCCTATTAGTAATTTATTGTTGTTTTTAGCTCCATGTATCTCTACCCACACTGACTCCACATGTTCATGTCCCTCACTTATATCTTCACGGAGTGTGGGCTTTAGACAGGACTTTACATAAAGGCAGACCCCTCCCCCTCTCCGGTTTTGACGATCCTTTCTAAACAGGCTGTAACCCTGTACATTAACTGCCCAGTCATAGCTATCATCCAGCCATGTCTCAGTTATTCCCACTATGTCATAGTCCTCCTCACACATCACTAATTCCAGTTCACTAGTTTTATTAGTCAGGCTTCTGGCATTAGTATACATACATTTGAGAGGTTTATGTTTTTTTTTTACTCTACACCTTTCCTTCTGAACTGTTCTAGTCCCTCCTTCCATTCCTCCCCCAGTCTCACTACCTTGCCCCCGGTCTCTATCTGCACTATCTTCCCATTCTATAACATAATTACCCTCCCCCCCAGTCCCTAGTTTAAACACTCCTCCAACCTTCTAGCCATCTTCTTCCCCAACACAGCTGCCCCTTCCCCATTGAGGTGCAGCCCGTCCCTACGATAGAGCCTGTAGCCGATAGAGAAGTCGGCCCAGTTCTCCAGGAACCCAAACCCCTCCTTCCTACACCAGTTTTTGAGCCACTTGTTAATTTCCCTAATCTCCCGCTGCCTCTCTTGTGTGGCCCGTGGTACAGGTAGTATTTCGGAAAATACTACCTTTGAGGTCCTTGCCCTCAGCTTTTGACCTAAATCCCTGAAATCATTTTTAAGGACTCTCCACCTACCCCTAACTTTGTCATTGGTTCCGATATGGACCATGACCGCTGGATCTTCTCCAGCCCCTCCCAGTAATCTGTCAACCCGATCCGCGATGTGTCGAACTCTAGCGCCAGGAAGACAGCACACTGTTCGGCGATCACGGTCTTTGTGACAGATTTCCCTATCTGTTCCCCTAATAATTGAGTCTCCCACTACCAGCACCTGTCTGGCCTGCCCTGCTCTCCTGGGCCCCTGCTTACCGGAGCTGACATTCCCCTGACTGGCAGAGGAAGTGTCTGGCTGCAGCAGTGCCATCCCTGGACTGACATCCCCCTCATCTGCCAAACGTGCAAACTTGTTGGGGTGTGTCAGATCAGGGCTAGCCTCCCTGACACTCTTCCCTCTACCCTTTTCTTAATGTTACCCAGCTAGCTACCTCACTTTCCTCAGCCTCCTCTCTGTCACCCTCCCCCTCATCTACCCCAAAGAGTGCTTGCTCGGTGAGAAGCAAACTCTTTTGCAAATTGTCAATGCCTCTCAGTGTTGCAATTTGCTCATTTAGAGACTCGATTAGCGATTCCAAACGGGTAATTTGCTCACATCTTGAACAAAGATATGCACCCCTGAACTCCTGTTCCAGGACTGCATACATCATGCAAGATGTGCACTGGACTGCGTTGTCAATTGTGCAACACATACTAAATGGGGATTACACCAGCAAAGCAAAAAATACAATATAATGTAGTACTAAGTAACTGGCTAATTACAGTCCCCCACTGAAGTCCCTGAATCTAAAGTCACTTAATCTTAAGTCACACACTTATGCAACCACACTTAAATCAACCACGCGTCGCGGTCAAACTAGCGTTATATATCTCCTTATATAACAAAATATAGATGCAGCTCACTACACCAGCCTGGTTTGTTTCCCCTCTGGAATCAAAGAGGTGTAGTGTAGTGTTACTGTATTGCGGTGTATGTCTGTATGTATATATATATTTATAACCATTGATATAAATATATATAGATATAGCAAATATAATAGACTGTAGACTTGTGATTGTTAATAAATTCCTATATTGTTCAAGACACAGTTAATGGTCAATTTTAGTAGCCGCCGTAATATAGCGCATGTAGTTAAAGAGGTAGAGCAACAAGGAAGGTAGTTAGTATTTTATAGTATAAATAGTCTGAGTCATCACTAGATGACTCCCACCTATTTATGAATATTATTATTTATGAATATAAAATTATTGATATTGCCCAAATATTAATTAATTTTTCCTTTAACATTGGCCTAGACCTGGTTTTGGCTCACAATAACTGATCAAAATAACTGAAGTGATAAAAAGCTCCACATAGGGTATATTTATACCGCTCTACCCAGCCTCTACCTAGTGCTGTCAGCAGGGTTGAGGAAGGATTTTTTTTTCCACTTTATGATGAACTGGATTCTGCCATGTATAGCACTTTTTTTTTTTTACCTCCCATTGGATTAACTTGGGTTTCTAACTGATGAACTTGATGGACTTGTTCAATCCCCTGCTGCTCCAGTGGTGCTGCTCTGGGACTTCATGCCATTCTTTTTTTCTTGTTTACTTTTTATTCTGCAATGATGTGCAATGTGTTGTGCATGCAAATGAATGCTCCACTGGCCTTAGTGGTAACGCTGGCATGTGTGGCACATCATTACCACTGAGGCCAATGATGGGATGCAGCAGTCATGTTGATGTACATCATGGAAGAGACCAATGGATTGAACAGGTACAGTTTTTTATTTTTTCATTTCATTGCATTTATTTTCAACTTACCAATTTTTATTTTATTTTTTATTCTCGACTACCCATTTATATTCTATGTATGTGTACCTAATGGAACAGTCTAAATCTTTGCCCATGCAGAGGGAAAGCATACTACAGCTATGGTCAATGGACAATGTCCAAATGTTGATGAAAAGAAAGGGGTCATCCAACAAGCATGTACATAACCAAATTCATGTAAAAGACACATACATTACTATGTCACAAAGACACTGAAGAACAGACACACCACAATAAAGGAGCATTCACACCAGTGTATGTATTTTGCAGATCTGCAAAAACTACAGGTGACATCTCTGTGATGTCCATGTTGTATCCATTTTTTTGCAGATCCGTAAAATGGACAAGAATGGGACATGTTCTATCTTTATTTGCGGGACTGTGGAGTAGACATACAGATGCAGACAGCACACAGTGCTGTCCAGATTTTTTGTTGACCCATTGAAATGAATGGGTCTGCATACAATCCGCAAAAAATGCAGATCGGCGGCGGACCAAAAATACAGTCGTGTGAATGGGCTCTAAGATGGATCCTATCCTACAAAACATATATGCGCACAAAGATCAAGAGACAGACCTCAGAAATAGCTTATGGCAAAACAATATAATGGGCACTTTGCAATAAAAGTAAGTGAAAGCCAAATATACTGCAAGCCAAAGTACAGTACAGACCAAAAGTTTGGACACACCTTCTGATTCAAAGAGTTTTCTTTATTTTCATGACTATGAAAATTGTGGATTCACACTGAAGGCATCAAAACTATGAATTAACACATGTGGAATTATCTACATAACAAAAAAGTGTGAAACAACTGAAAATATGTCATATTCTAGGTTCTTCAAAGTAGCCACCTTTTGCTTTGATTACTGCTTTGCACACTCTTGGCATTCTCTTGATGAGCTTCAAGTGGTAGTCACCTGAAATGGTCTTCCCAGAGATGCTTAGCACTTGTTGGCCCTTTTGCCTTCACTCTGCAGTCCAGCTCACCCCAAACCATCTCGATTGGGTTCAGGTCCGGTGACTGTGGAGGCCAGGTCATCTGGCGCAGCACCCCATCACTCTCCTTCATGGTCAAATAGCCCTTACACAGCCTGGAGGTGTGTTTGGGGTCATTGTCCTGTTGAAAAAGAAATGATGGTCCAACTAAACGCAAACCGGATGGAATAGCATGCCGCTGCAAGATGCTGTGGTAGCCATGCTGGTTCAGTATGCCTTCAATTTTGAATAAATCCCCAACAGTGTCACCAGCAAAGCACCCCCACATTATCACACCTCCTCCTCCATGCTTTACGATGGGAACCAGGCATGTAGAGTCCATCCGTTCACCTTTTCTGCGTCGCACAAAGACACGGTGGTTGGAACCAAAGATCTCAAATTTGGACTCATCAGACCAAAGCATAGATTTCCACTGGTCTAATGTACATTCCTTGTGTTCTTTAGCCCAAACAAGTCTCTTCTGCTTGTTGCCTGTCCTTAGCAGTGGTTTCCTAGCAGATATTCTACCATGAAGGCCTGATTCACACAGTTGTTCTAGAGATGTGTCTGCTGCTAGAACTCTGTGTGGCATTGACCTGGTCTCTAATCTGAGCTGCTGTTAACCTGCAATTTCTGAGGCTGGTGACTCGGATGAACTTATCGTCCGAATGTGAGCCAGTTTTTTTGTAGCGCTTGATGGCTTTTGTGACTGCACTTGGGGACACTTTCAAAGTTTTCCCAATTTTTCAGACTGACTGACCTTCATTTCTTAAAGTAATGATGGCCACTCGTTTTTCTTTACTTAGCTGCTTTTTTCTTGCCATAATACAAATTCTAACAGTCTATTCAGTAGGACTATCAGCTGTGTATCCACCTGACTTCTCTACAACGCAACTGATGGTCCCAACCCCATTTATAAGGCAAGAAATCCCACTTTTTAAACCTGACAGGGCACACCTGTGAAGTGAAAACCATTTCAGGTGACTACCTCTTGAAGCTCATCAAGAGAATGCCAAGAGTGTGCAAAGCAGTAATCAAAGCAAAAGGTGGCTACTTTGAAGAACCTAGAATATGACATATTTTCAGTTGTTTCACACTTTTTTGTTATGTATATAACATGTGTTAATTCATAGTTTTGATGCCTTCAGTGTGAATCTACAATTTTCATAGTCATGAAAATAAAGAAAACTCTTTAAATGAGAAGGTGGGTCCTGTATATAAGGGATAAAACTAAAGAAATGGTGTAAAGATGATTCTGCCTTAGCAATGTGGCAAGCGATCAGGAAGGTCACGAGTAATAAAAAAATATAAAGGTCAGTAATATGTCACACAAGACAGTGAAGGGCTCAGGACTATGTGGAAGCAGACAAGAGTCATAGTAGATAATACTCACACTTAATCAATTAATAGGAAGGAGAAGTATAAGTCCTTCCTTTATATTTCTCATTCCTTCCACGTCACTTCTGACTTTGGCTCAAAAAACTGAAATGAAAAGCTGTGTGTGTGTGACAGCTCTATTGTGTCAGCACCAATACACACACATGTATGCCATAGGTTGTCATGTTGGCGTACATATGTCCATATCCATATATGTGTCTCTTACCATTTATAAGGTGATGTACCTATAAATGTAACCACTCTGATTTTAGTGTTGTGTCATATTGGTATAGACTGATTCGTGTATTTAATGTATCTATCTTACCACTAGATGGCATTAGCATACCAAAGATGTCATTCTAAAAAACTAATATAACATGGGAGAGCCATCAGATGGCAGGTTCATGGATAAACCAATAAATGGTCATATCACTCACCAGCAGCAATGAAACACTTTAAACACTACAGTAAACACATAAATGAATTACATTTGCAAAAAATACAAAGAATAGCAAAAACTAAGTAACAGCAGCAATTTGTCACAACCAAGCATCCTAAAATAAGTGTCCACATCCACCCTCACCCGCCGCCAAGAGTTACTTCAAAATAAAAGTGCAACAAAGGGGCTCACAGCTACATAAAGAAATGTCTTAGACAATCGACACACACTTTCATCTGTTGTTTCTCACCACTCCTATGGTAGCAGGCAGTCACTCTCCACCCCATTGTCTGCTTTTCTTATGGTGAGTGCTCTGTAATTCCAAAGCTAGTGATATGGAGGCCTGAGAGGCTCAAACCAGTTGCATGTTTTTTTTCTGCCCAAGGACTGTATTCCAAGTCTTGTGCCATCATCTGTTTGGAAATATAAGGAGAACGAGAACAAAAAAAACATAAAACTGAGAGAGTCCACTTTTATTATTCTGCCTTCACGATAAAAGGCTTGTAAAAAACACATACGGTAGATGAAATCAAGCTATGCAATATGGGTCTGTCCAGTACCAGACCGGTTACATGTCTTTATAGCATCTTATAGCAGTGTCTCCATGTACGTGTGAGTTCAAATACATGTAACACAGAACGTTAATAGAGGAATTTACATTTCCAATAAATCAATTGATATCCAGCTTATTGTTTAAAAGTACAGATCTGAGATGTGACATAGTAGTTCATAAATGCTGTCTCTTTTTATGATAATGTTTCAATTATATCTCCCTCTCTCCAAATTTGGTCTGTACAACAAGTAGCTGTTGCATTTATATGCTTTTTTTTATCATGTTTAAGCTAGGGCTACATGGCAAAAAAATGTATAATGATAGTCAATGGAGTCGCACTGCGACATGCAGCATGCTGCGACTGCAACACGACAGTCGCAAAAAATCCATCCAAATTGGATTTTTTTGTGCGACTGTCTTGTCGCAGTTGCAGCATGCTGCATGTCGCAGTGTGACTCCATTGACTATCATTCTAAAAAATATTGAGTGACATTGGGGTGACACATGTTGTAATGTATAAGCAAAACTTCGTGGCACTCTGCCGTCCGTTTGCCGCTGGAAGTCGGGTTCCCACCCCGTTTCAATAGTAATGTAAAAACTCCAGCAAATAGCGTTGCAAAAAGGAATCTTTTAATAGACATATGCGGCTGTGTAAAATTCATGACGTTTCGGCCATACATTAGCCTTCATCAGACTACAGCAAAGCAAAAGGAAGAAAAGAAAATAATATGAACACATCTTATATATACATATTTATAAAGTGTGCCATGGCAAGTGACATAGAATGTGGCACATAAGTATAAAGCAGTGATTCAGGTAAAAAACAATAATTAAGGTCCAGAGAATTCTGTAATTTTGTCCAACAATCCGTGTTCAGACATATCCTTGGTGCAGGTAATGTATTCCGATCCCATCTTCAATGAGAACATGTTAAGGAATATAATGTTCATGTGAACAGCAGTCCATAGAATGCTTACAAGTCCGTGGGCATCAGCAGCGTTATAGAAATGGAGCACAGATATTGTCATGATAAAAGATAATTTCAACAGTACTAAGATAAGATATCCCTATACTGCAATTAAGTACCAGTATATAGATCTAACCTGGATAAAGTGAATTGGCAGTGGATCCATGGATAGACCAGCCATTGAGACCTTTATTACCCTCATCCAACGAGACATGTCCCAGTTTAGGAAAAACCTAGCTATGGGCAAATATAAATTTATGCACAACCTAGATAATACGGAAAGACAAGCTCTTTCAACTCTCATACGGAAGAAAGACCTTGTCCTCAAACCAGCGGACAAGGGAGGGGCCTTGGTTGTCATGGACAAACACAAATACATTGACGAAATCAATCGTCAACTCAATGATCAATCCGTATACATTAAATTAACCAAAGACCCGACCAAATCTGTGACAGAGAAAATACAATCAGTCTTACAACATTACCTTGGATTGGGGGTAATTGACGAGTCGATAGTGACCTTCCTATCCAAACCTAATCCCATTATGCCTGTCATTTATGTACTACCCAAAGTACATAAGGATCTTTTGAATCCCCCAGGCCGACCTATAGTGGCCTCTACCGACTCTGTACTTTCACCCCTATCCATCCTGCTGGAAAAAGTATTTACTCCCATCATTAGAAATACTAAATCATTTTTACTCGACACATCCTCTTTTTTAACACTACTTGACAATCTACCCCCACTATCCACTAATACCCTCCTAGTCACATGGGACGTTGTAAGTCTATACACATCCATTCAACACTCAAAAGGCCTACATGCAGCTCGTAAACTCCTTTCCTCACAAGACATACAACCCAAGTTAATTGATTTCTACATGGATCTACTTGAGCTCGTCCTACTGAATAATTTCTTCCTATTTCAGGACAACTACTACCTACAGCAACAGGGTACCGCTATGGGGTCCAATGTGGCGCCCCCTTATGCAAACTCATATATGTCAGATTTTGAAGAGACCTATGTTTACCCACACTCATCTTTTACACAAGTACTTACATGGAAACGTTATATCGACGATATTTTTTGCATATGGGATGGCACATTGGACTCCCTAGTGGAATTTCACACATTTCTGAATTCTATTCACCCGGAATTACAATTTACTATACACTACCATTCTGATTCCATCAACTTCCTTGACACCATGGTTACCAAACTTCCAGATGGTTCCCTTACCACAGATCTATATAGAAAATCAACAGACCGTAATAGCCTATTACACTTCTCCAGCTTCCACTCTATAAATACAAAAAAGTCACTCCCACATTCTCAATTTGAACGGATACGCCGCATAGTCAAAACAGTCCCACTTCAACAAATCAGATTAACGGAAATGAAACAGCGATTCCTAACACGTGGCTATCCACAACACCTTCTCCATGAAACAATTAAACCCAAAATAAAAAAACAATCAGGAATAACCAATAGGATACCATTTGTCCACACCTTTCACCCAAGTGTTAACAAAATAATCAATAGCATTAGGAACCACTGGCCCCTGTTACAAAAAGCCTACCCAGATATTAGTGAATTTAAAAACCCTATACTACCTTGTACACGCCGGCCCAAAAATTTACGGGACCTAATTGTGAAGGCTGATATAGGCCCGACTAAGACCATCCCTAGACAGACTTTTATACAGAAACAAAAGACAGGAACTTTTCCCTGTATACATTGCTCCCAGTGCTCGAATGTATTAAAAGGACCCCAATTTCATCACCCACAGTCAGGCAAAAGCTTTCCAATTCGCGGTTTCTTCACATGTGAAACCAATTTTGTAGTGTACCTATTAAAGTGTCCCTGTGGTAAGATATATGTAGGGGAAACAACCCAAAAAATACGCGATCGCATATGCCAACACAAATCTAATATCAGACGAAAAAATCTATTACTTCCGGTACCAGCACATTTCGAATCAGCAGGCCACAATCTCTCACAACTCAAATATCAAGTAATCGAACAGGTGACACCCAGTAGGAGGGGAGGTGATAGAATCAAATTATTGAAAAAGAGGGAAGCATATTGGATTCATACACTTGACAGTCTGGAACCCAAAGGATTAAATAGGGACTATGAAATACATAGCCTTATCTGAACTAACCGTTACATAATAACAGATACCAGACCTTGATACCCAGCAGTGTATACCCAAGTTGTCCCTCCTTACTTCCCATTTGACAATTTTAATCCGTTTCTTAAAAAAAACCTCCCCCCACGTCCGGTTACTTTGAAACCTAGACACCTCTATATTTTAATATATGCCTATCTATATCAACAGTAGTATGTGGCAACATGGTCTCCACCACTTTCTTATGTATTCTGTTGTTCCTTTTTAGATGAATTAGTCGCACCACCCTTCACTACGTTGGGTCATCCATAGTATCCTTTTCACGTTATGGTATAGTATCCATGTTTTCATGTTATTATAGGTTATCTTCCTGATATCTCCTATGACTGTCTAATGTCTTTTGTCTATATGTCCATACGTCATATATCATTATCATCTATCCGCAGTTATGTCCCTTATGCCCTTTTATCTTTTATCTTCTATGTCTTATTCTCCCCCATAGATTAGTCCGTTTTCATTCTATCCTATTTTACCCTACATCAGGTATTGCGATACTGTACTCTTCAAATATCCCGTACACTCATAATGACACTCACAGCGAGGCTTGATACGCACCTATACCTTCTGCGCATGCGCAACACTAACACCTCAAGCGAGGCTTGAGGCGCATCCATACCAGACACACCGGATCCTACCTATAAACAGGAGTGAGACGTGACACGCAACGGAACCCAGTGCGCATGCGCCATGACCCTCATTACCGGACACACTCCTTCAAATAAGGGCGCGCGTCCTGGATCTCAGAGGCGCATCCCAGATAGTGCTACTGCACATTTCACACTACGCCCACATCCTGGACATCCATCCCTAAGCGGCAGAAGGTAGGACAATACTAGTCTACTTATGAGAAACTGCATATATGACCTGTAGCCATGCTTTATATAGTATGTATTCTCCTTACCTCATCTCCAGCCTTGTGCTCTCAATCTCTCCCTCCCCCTTCTCCGTTCCCTTCCATCTATCCATGGATCCACTGCCAATTCACTTTATCCAGGTTAGATCTATATACTGGTACTTAATTGCAGTATAGGGATATCTTATCTTAGTACTGTTGAAATTATCTTTTATCATGACAATATCTGTGCTCCATTTCTATAACGCTGCTGATGCCCACGGACTTGTAAGCATTCTATGGACTGCTGTTCACATGAACATTATATTCCTTAACATGTTCTCATTGAAGATGGGATCGGAATACATTACCTGCACCAAGGATATGTCTGAACACGGATTGTTGGACAAAATTACAGAATTCTCTGGACCTTAATTATTGTTTTTTACCTGAATCACTGCTTTATACTTATGTGCCACATTCTATGTCACTTGCCATGGCACACTTTATAAATATGTACAGACGTGGACAAAATTGTTGGTACCCTTTGGTCAATGAAAGAAAAAGTCACAATGGTCACAGAAATAACTTTAATCTGACAAAAGTAATAATAAATTAAAATTCTATAAATGTTAACCAATGAAAGTCAGACATTGTTTTTCAACCATGCTTCAACAGAATTATGTAAAAAAATAAACTCATGAAACAGGCATGGACAAAAATGATGGTACCCCTAGAAAACACAGAACATAATGTGACCAAAGGGACATGTTAATTCAAGGTGTGTCCACTAATTAGCATCACAGGTGTCTACAACCTTGTAATCAGCCATTGGGCCTATATATATGGCTCCAGGTAATCACTGTGTTGTTTGGTGATATGGTGTGTACCACACTCGACATGGACCAGAGGAAGCAAAGGAAAGAGCTGTCTCAAGAGATCAGAAAGAAAATTATAGACAAGCATGTTAAAGGTAAAGGCTATAAGACCATCTCCAAGCAACTAGATGTTCCTGTGAGTACAGTTGCACATATTATTCATAAGTTTAAGATCCATGGGACTGTAGCCAACCTCCCTGGACGTGGCCGCAGGAGGAAAATTGATGACAAATCTAAGAGACGGATAATCCGAATGGTAACAAAAGAGCCTAGAAAGACTTCTAAAGAGATTCAAGGTGAACTTCATGCTCAAGGAACATCAGTGTCAGATCGCACCATCCGTCGTTGTTTGAGCCAAAGTGGACTACATGGGAGACGACCAAGGAGGACACCATTGTTGAAAACGAATCATAAAAAAGCAAGACTGGAATATGCCAAACTACATGTTGACAAGCCACAAAGCTTCTGGGAGAATGTCCTGTGGACAGATGAGACAAAAATCGAAGTTTTTGCCAAGGCACATCAGCTGTATGTTCACAGACGAAAAAATGAAGCATATCAAGAAAAGAACACTGTCCCTACTGTGAAACATGGAGGAGGCTCTGTTATGTTCTGGGGCTGCTTTGCTGCGTCTGGCACAGGGTGTCTTGAATCTGTGCAGGGTACAATGAAATCTCAAGACTATCAAGGAATTCTAGAGAGAAATGTACTAGCCAGTGTCAGAAAGCTTGGTCTCAGTCGCAGGTCATGGGTCTTGCAACAGGACAATGACCCAAAACACACCGCTAAAAACACCCAAGAATGGCTAAGAGGAAAAAATTGGACTATTCTAAAGTGGCCTTCTATGAGCCCTGACCTCAATCCTATTGAGCATCTTTGGAAGGAGCTGAAACATGCAGTCTGGAAAAGGCACCCTTCAAACCGGACACAACTGGAGCAGTTTGCTCATGAGGAGTGGGCCAAAATACCTGCTGAGAGGTGCAGATGTCTCATTGACAGTTACAGGAAGCGTTTGATTGCAGTGATTGCCTCAAAAGGTTGCGCAACAAAATATTAAGTTAGGGGTACCATCATTTTTGTCCATGCCTGTTTCATGAGTTTATTTTTTTACATAATTCTGTTGAAGCATGGTTGAAAAACAATGTCTGACTTTCATTGGTTAACATTTATAGAATTTTAATTTATTATTACTTTTGTCAGATTAAAGTTATTTCTGTGACCATTGTGACTTTTTCTTTCATTGACCAAAGGGTACCAACAATTTTGTCCACGTCTGTATATATAAGATGTGTTCATATTATTTTCTTTTCTTCCTTTTGCTTTGCTGTAGTCTGATGAAGGCTAATGTATGGCCGAAACGTCATGAATTTTACACAGCCGCATATGTCTATTAAAAGATTCCTTTTTGCAACGCTATTTGCTGGAGTTTTTACATTACATGTTGTAATGTAGTTGTAGTTGTCATGCAACACAAGTCGCTGTGTAGCCCTAACCTTAATTGTAAGAAGATACACAAGATGACATTAAATAGGACCTGTCACCACAAATGCAATGCAATCTGAAAGCACCATGTTATAGGGCAGGAGGAGCTGAGCAGATTGATGTAGTTTTGTGGGAAAAGATTCAGTAAAACTTGTAATTTATACATTTATATATTTGCTTTTTCGCAGCCCCGTGAACAGCTATCTGTGTGCAGAAGAGAAAGCGATCAGTCACTGATAACACTTCCTATCTGTACCGATAGCTATAAATGTATTAATTACAAGTTTTACTGGATCTTTTCCTACAAAAATATATATCAATCTGCTCGGCTTTTCCTGCTCTATAACATTGTGCTTTCAGATTGCACCGCATTCTGTGGCGACAGGTCCTCTTTAAGCATTTTCTGATATTCCTGATATGTTCATTCAGCCATGTATTCAACTTTCTCCCTGTCCACTACACATATTGTTTCCCATACATACATTCCAACAAATCCACTACTTTTTTGAGGTGTAGTCACTTCTTTCTGTTAGGCCGAATGGAATGCACATGGCCGTGAGCGGTCCATGGAACCACGGGCTGGATTCCTGCTGAGAGCAGGAGCGCACGGCGTCATTGGTTGCTATGACGCTGTGCGCTCCCTGCTGCCCCCGCAATACAGTAATACACTGGTATGATCTATACCAGTGTATTAATGCACTGCGGCGGCAGCAGGGGGCGCACGGCGTCATAGCAACCAATGACGCCGTGCGCTCCTGCTCTCAGCAGGAATCCAGCCCGTGAAACACGGCCGTGTGCATTCGGCCTTATAGTGTAACTGCTACTACTCTCTTGCCTCTTTAAATTTAGTGTCTTACATGCCTTGCAGTTTCCACATGGAATAATTAGTTTATAGCACATATAGTTTTTTATATCAGTGGTCAGATGACTGTGTGTACTAGACAATCCTTGATTTTACATGCCCTCCTAAAAGCCAACCTAGGTTTTGTTGTATTATTGCAGGATATGCTAGTTATTCTTATTAAAAAAAATGGTCCCTATTATCCCTAGAAAAATTAAAAATATCCAACAATTAGGGCATATATTAAAACATAACTTTTAATCAACAAAAGCTAAAAAAGCTATGGTGGCAAAAACACAAATCCTATACAAAAATAAGTCCATAGAATAATAAACAGCAAAATGTATGCATATAACACCTGCAGTGGTGATTACTAGAACACTATACAGGATAGCATAAGAATAATACTCCAGTAAACACAGCCACAGTAAAAATAGGTTCTTACCCACCAAATATCTGATGATTGGAACTCAGTGCCTTATGGAAAAGCAGGTGATGGCATTCAATGATTCCAAGTCTTGGCAAGGTGCAGGGTCAGGTCTAAATGGCAGGGGAATAGTTACATGGTATAATGGGATAGGGGTTAGCAGACTCTATAGTCCTAGCTACAGAGCAACCCACCCTGACAAGGGCAGCCCAGTCTGGAACCTAGTGTGTGGTTCTGTACCCACCCTACATTTCCCCCTAGCTAGATCTGAGATGTCATGTTTCTGCATTGTATCAATATAGAAACTCAAGCACTCCAGTAGATATAGTGATAAAGATATTTTTTATTTTTGTTGTTTTTTCTCTGCAGGCAACTCAAAGTGACAGTGTGACGTTTTGGTCTATTACGACCTTTTTCAAAAACAAGTTGCCAATGAGGGATTATAGATAAGCAAAGGAATTGTATTCAGCTGGTAGATATTTGTATCCACACCATAAAAAACACCAATGTTTCGGCATTGTTCACTCCTCAGGGGACTTAATAGCTAAAGATCAAAGTATAATTGTCTTCACGGTAAGTAGAAATGAGTAAACAGGCATGATGTAGCCTGAACCAAGCATGAGGGTGGTGAGACCTACATCAGTGGACCAGAGAATAGCCTCCCTAAATTATGTTACTCCTAAGTTGCAGAGAAGGTTCCCTTGCTTCGGTGCAGCTACTTGTATCTTGCTTGTCCTGTATACTTTGACCACGTGCTATAAAGTCTCCACTATTGACACCCCAGACCTTTGATGGCTAGCCTCCAGCACTCCAGCTGTGGTAAAACTACAACTCCCAAGATGTACACTTGCTTAGCTGTTTTCAGAACTCTATAGAAATTTATGGAGCATGCTGGGAGTCGTAGTTTCACCACAACTGGAGTGTCGGAGGTTAGCCATCACCCCAGACCATACCCCGTGATTTAAACTCAAAAGCTCATAATTCAGACCCCAGATTAGACCCCTCTAATTATTTTCCTTGTCTCTGGCTGCCTTTCAGCAGATGTGGGAGAGATGAGTAATAGCAATCATTATCTACTGCATTATCCAGTAAGCCTCTATATAGGACTGTTCTTTTTAAGGAGATTTAGCAATGTGCCTAAGCTGCTTCCAAGGCATCTTATTGAGCCAGCCAGAATCCTACTCCATACTGATCAGGGGCAAGCACCCGAAACAGCTGTCTATTGATGGATATCTGGTCTGCCTATATTCCCTTATCAAATCCCAAGGCTTGTTGGAAAGTTCAATCTAGGCTCGTAGGGAACCACTTACAATAGGTGGCACTGGTGAGATGATTCTCTTTTATGGGAGATAACTCTTTCCCATGGAGCATTGCCAATAACTGCCCATACCCTGGAGTACTTCTTCATACAGGACTGGTCTCTGTATGCATCCTTCTTAAACTACTGCATTATCCAAAAATATATCAGTGTAGCTTTGTTGTGATATCCCTGTTGCCTCTTAAATACAACAGTGCCTGAGATAAATATTTGCCCAAACTGCATTTACATATAGAGAAATTCCAGCAAATGCAGGACTGTTGACAAATGGTTTTTTTTGGGTAAAAAGAGTAATAGAGAAACCCAAGATGGCTGTTCTGTTAGATGCATAGCATGTCTTCACCTCTTCTCCATGCAAGTAAACTGCAATTCCTTAGATAGCCATTTGGGGGCAGCAAGATCTCATCATTGTGTCTTTGTCACATCTCATAAAATTCTCCGGAGCTTCCACTATTCCTCGAAAGCATTTGTCAGAATATGCATACTCGTATTTAAATATGTATTTAATTTTGTGTTAAAGATACAGCCTTGAAGGAAAATGCCTCTTGCTCAGATTTAACCCCTAGTTCATAGGCAAATTTTGTTTTATGCTTGGTGATTGGCATAGAGTAGACCATAAAGCCATCCTCTGCTCATCGTGTTGCCTCAAAGGCTCTCCTTTAACAAAGAAAACACGTGTTCCTAAGTAATCTGACTTGTTTCATTCAGTGGATGGTTAAAAGTTAAAATATGTTTTTTTTTTGTAAACGTGCTTCATTTATTTATTCATCTTCTTTCATTCTTATTAAAGCAGACTAGATATCTAATAATTTTACAGCGCCAATATCAGCTTCAATAAGTCTAGTGACAAATCTTACAAAATTGGATGACCATTTTAGGCTAGTTTCACACCTCCTGTGTGAAACTCTGGTATGGCTGTTCCAGCAGACAACCGGAGAATCGGCTGGACACAAACCGCGGCATGCAGTGATTTGTGTACGGCTGATCCTCTGCTTATCTGCCAAAATGCGTACGAATCTCCGCCGGTCCCCAGCCGTTGGACATTCCGTCCACATCCGGCAATGTGAATTCTCTGCCGGAACAGCCTGCTGGAATTCACACTGGTGGTGTGAAAGTAGCCTTAGGATACATTAGAGTGAACGATCAAGAAATGAACACAGATCAGCTCTGTTAAGATAT
Source organism: Bufo gargarizans (assembly GCF_014858855.1). Lineage (NCBI taxonomy): Eukaryota > Metazoa > Chordata > Amphibia > Anura > Bufonidae > Bufo > Bufo gargarizans. Next base: position 89,381,724 of record NC_058087.1, on the reverse strand, counting down.
ATTATTGGTGACCTCTGTTCATATTGAACTGCTTTGGGAGAAGCAGTAATTAGCAGGACTATTCTATGTTATAATTATGCCTTTAAAGGGTTTCACTCATGAGAATTAGCCCTATTAAACTAGCTGACAATAGCGATGTGCTTATGTCAGCTAAACCTAACTAGCCTATTCCTACTTTTATCTATCCCCCGTTACTCCAGAAATGTTATAATATGCTAATTAGCCTCTTGGAGCAGCGCACAGGGCTGGCAGTTGGAGGTGAAGGTTGCCTGGCCCTGTCAATCTAGTGTAGCAGGGCGTGGCCAGAGGTGGGAGCAGCCTCTAATTAGCATATTATAAAGGTTATATTTCTGGAGTAATAGCAGGATAGATAAAAGTAGGAATAGGCTAGTTAGGTTCAGCTGACATTAGCACATCGCTAATGTCAGCTAGCTTAATAGGGTTAATTCTGGTGACAGAAACCCTTTAATGTTCCCTTACAATTACTAGAGACCCTAAAGCTCACAACCAGACTTACAGGTTCTCTGGGATTTTAATAATGATAGACTATCCTTAGGATAGGTCATCAGTATCAGATCCTTGTGGGTCTGACTCCCAGCACCCCGCTGATCAGATGTTCTGGAGTAGCTCCGGTGATGGAAATATGCATTGGAAGTACACAACTCTGTACACTGTTTAGCAGACAGATTGGGTTATTGCAGCACTGCAAAATCCCAAATAGTTTACAGTGATTGATTCAACTATTTGTTTAAGCAATTTAGGGTAATAATGTCAGGAAAAGTAGTAATAAACACAATAAACATGGAACCTTTGGAAAGGTACTAATTGGAAGAGCATTAGGGACCCATAAGTCTCGATTCAGCAAAAATTCCAAGCACATGTCAATGCTTGATGTGAAGCAGCAGGTTACTGTATTACATGTGAAAACTATTACTCCAAAAATTAGGCGCACAGCTGGTAAAAATCCTACAAATAGCCGAATGAAGGATTTTGTTCTTAAAGGGCTTCTGTCACCCCACTAAAGTGATTTTTTTTTTTTGGGCTAGTGAAATTAGTTATATTGCGATATATGACAATATAATTGTGTTACTTACTTTGATCCAGCAGTTTCTGCAAAAAACGAAGTTTTATCATATGTAAATTCGGTCTCTAACAGCAAGTAGGGCGGCTACTTGCTGCTAGCTGCTGCAGAAATCCGCCCCCTCGTCGTGTTGATTGACAGGGCCAGCCGCGATCTCCTCCTCCGGCCAGCCCTGTCGGCATTTCAAAAATCGCGCGCCTCTGTTGATTCGGCGCAGGCGCTCTGAGATGAGAAGGCTCGTCTCCTCAGCACTCCCTCAGTGCGCCTGCGCCGATGACGTCTTCTATTTCGGTGATGTCATCGGCGCAGGCGCACTGAGGGAGTTCTGAGGAGACGAGCCTCCTCATCTCAGAGCGCCTGCGCCGAACCCACAGAGGCGCGCGATTTTTGAAATGCCGACAGGGCTGGCCGGAGGAGGAGATCCCGGCTGGCCCTGTCAATCAACACGACGAGGGGGCGGATTTCTGCAGCAGCTAGCAGCAAGTAGCCGCCCTACTTGCTGTTAGAGACCGAATTTACATATGATAAAACTTCGTTTTTTGCAGAAACTGCTGGATCAAAGTAAGTAACACAATTATATTGTCATATATCGCAATATAACTAATTTCACTAGCCCAAAAAAAAAAAAATCACTTTAGTGGAGTGACAGAAGCCCTTTAAGGGTCACACTTTAGTCCAACAAGAACTTTCTGTCCATCCCGAACCTTTGTCAAATAGTCTCTGTAAATACAAAAGCCACACAGTAAATAAAACAATAGGATAAGGCACAAATGGTGCAGTTGTAAAGGAGACTCTGTAATATGCTAAGGAGATTGGTCTGTACAGTTGGATCATAGTATGGCAAAGACACCACAGCTGTGGATCCCTCATAACTGAGACGTTATAAAATGTATCTATTTTATTATGTTATTCATCATACCACACCTTAGTTGTATGCAAGGAACATGGAGACTAGAGCAAGGCAGGCATATGGAGATGTGGAGTGAAAGGAACAAAAGGCACATGCTTTATTAACCAGGTGCACACTTGGAGTTACCCTATTACTAGGCAGAGACTACTAAAGAGAATCTTATTTTTTACCTGAAAATCCAGAAAGACTTCCGTAAATATGTTAGGGCATCTGTCAGCAGATTTGTACCTATAAAACTGGCTGACCTGGTGCATGTGCCTTTGGCAGCTGAAGGCGTCTGTGTTGTTCCCATGTTTACATGTGTCGGCCATGCTGAGAATTTTTTTTGCAAATTAATCTCTAGGAGCAATGGGTGTGGGGCGGTTACACGTAGAGGCTCCGCTCTCTCTGCAACTGCCGCACCCTCTCCACTTTGACAGGACCAGGCAGTGTAGACTTTTCACCGCCCTGCCCCGTTGATCAAAGTGCAGAGGGTGCGGCAGTTGCAAAGAGAACTGGGACTCTAGGTGTAACGGCAACGCCCCTGTTGCTCATTTGCATATATTAAAACAATGTAGACACATATAAACATGGGACCAACACAGGTGCCGTCAGCTGCCAAGTGCACATGTAACAGGTCAGCCAGTGTCATAGGTACAAAGGGAATCTGACACCAGCAACGTCCCTATCAAGCTGTTTGCATAGACACATAACTGTGGTTCACCTGATTGAAATGCTAATTTTCTTTTTTATTTTGTTGATCCAAGGCTTCATTCCAGAGTTATGGAGCTTGGGTGCAATGAGAGCAATGGTGACGCCCTCATTGCACCAAATGCCTAATTTGCATATTAAAAAGTATCATAACTCGTGAATGGAGCCTTGGATTAACAAAAGAAAAGCAGTGTTTTAATCAGGTGACCCACAGCTATGTGTCCCTGACCCACAGCTGGTTAGAGAAGTCGCTGGTTACAGAATTCACTGGCGACAGATTCCCTTTAAATTGTGTTTTAGGAATGGTTTCAATCACAGTAAGGGTTAAATCCGCATTTGCGGATCCGCAATACACATGCTTTCTGTGGTTCCGTTCTGTGCCTCCACATCGCAGAAAGATAGAACATGCTCTATCTTTTTGCAGACCGGACGGATCGCGGACCCATTTAAGTGAATGGGTCTGTGATCCCAATGCGGCTGCCCCACGGATGGTGCCCGTTCATTGTGGACCGCAACGATCGTGTGAACAAGCCCTGAAAGGAATAGAGAGATATCATTGTTATCATGATGTGAGACAGATTGTGCGAGATTAGTTTATGATCCCCTTTCAATTATTCTGATTTGTTGTCTTATTTTTCCTTCAAGTTTCTTTAGGTCCTTGGTTGACATTTGCTATGAGTGGTATAGTCTCAAGTGTGCTTGTTATCTGAGAACGTAGTGCAGTGTAAGTTATATTTTTTAACCTAGCACACATCTGTTAGGAATAGAATGCATGCATATTATGACAACTAATTGGCACATTAACCTATTTATTTGCTAACATACATTTGATAGCATAGCAAGATGTAGGAGACACAAGGAAGGGAGTCTGACCGCAGGATCAGGCTACAAAAGGTTTTGTTTGTAGTCTGTTTCCATAGCAATACATAGGTCTATAAAAGATTTTGAATCAAAACTATTTGTAAAATTGTTTCAGTTTTTTTAAATTTAAAGGGAACCTGTAATCAAGTTTATGCTAACCTCACAGATTTCAGCGGTGTGTCATTCATGAGCTAAAAGTAAGTGGTTGTTGAGAACCAGCATCATAATCATTGCAGCCCAGGCCTGGAAAAGAGTCAAATCTAGAAGGGCCCTCCTATAACGTGACCTAGGTGTAGGAGGAATGCCGAGTATTATAGTGTGGCCTGTTACTTTATGTGTCATGGTGATCCTACCTGTATATGGCTAGACCCCAGGTTTTGGCTCCGAATCAATAAATAGGGGGAATAATTGAGGGATTGGAAAGAATAACTTGAGTTCAGACCTTGAAATGTAGTTCAATGGCAGCTTTACTTGAATAAACGTTTCTCCAAACAGTTTGATGCTTTGTCTTGGTTCCAGCAGGCTTTAGCATTAAATGAATGAATGGGTCCGCACACGTTCCGCACAATTGCAGAACGGGTGCGGACAACACCTGCAGACGTGTGAATGGAGCCTAAGGGTCTATAAATTCCTGCCACTTGTTCCTGAGAGGATGTGATAAGGTGAGCTTTGACAACTGTTCACATGGTGCTGTGGTGTGCGGTGGCCATTGTTGCTCTGGTGATGTGCTATTGGGGCCCAGTGCCAGGGTGGCTCTGCCAGACAGCGGGGCATTGTTTGGCTGCTGGGTCCTGCTGCCTATTGGTGCAGTGTTGCGGCGCCAGTAGTTGCCGCACAGCACCGTGCCAAATTTAGAGTAGGTTCCCACTGGAGGAGGCAACCTTGTCGTGGTGAGCGGGCCTATGCTTTTTATTCAAATTGTATACCAATGCCTCATGTACAGTATGCAACATAAAGGTAGGTATAATATAAATGCGATGCAATGTTAATTATGCCAAGAAGCAGTTATTAGATAAAAGCATAGTATTGAGGATGTGCGATCCAGTTTCAGGCCTCATGCACACGACCGTTGTGTGCATCCGTGGCCATTGTGCCGTTTTCCTTTTTTTTTCGCGGACCCATTGACTTTCAATAGGTCCGTGGAAAAATCGGAAAATGCACCGTTTTGCAGCCGAGACCGTGATCCGTGTATCCTGTCCGTCAAAAAAATAAGACCTGTCCTATTTTTTTGACGGACAACGGTTCACGGACCCATTCAAGTCAATGGGTCCGTGAAAGAACATGGATGCACACAAGATTGGCATCCGTGTCCGTGATCCGTGGCCGTAGGTTACTTTCATATAGACGGATCCAAAGATCCGTCTGCATAAAAGCTTTTTCAGATCTAAGTTTTCACTTCGTGAAAACTCATATCCGACAGTATATTCTAACACAGAGGCGTTCCCATGGTGATGGGGACGCTTCTAGTTAGAATACACTACAAACTGTGTACAAGACTGCCCCCTGCTGCCTGGCAGCACCCGATCTCTTACAGGGGGCCGTGATCAGCACAATTAACCCCTTCAGGTGCGGCACCTGAAGGGGTTAATTGTACTATCATATCCCCCTGTAAGAGATCAGGGCTGCCAGGCAGCAGGGGGCAGACAGTTTGAATATCATTGGTGGCCAGTGCGGCCCCCCCCTCCCTCCCTCTATTGTAATAATTCGTTGGTGGCACAGTGTGCGCCCCCCCCCTGCGCCCCCCCTTCCTCCCTGTATTGTAATAATTCGTTGGTGGCACAGTGTGCGCCCCCCATCGGCCCCCCCTTCCTCCCTGTATTGTAATAATTATTCGTTGGTGGCACAGTGTGCGCCCCCATCGGCCTCCCCTCCCTCTATAGCATTAGCAACATTGGTGGCCAGTGTGCGGCCTCCCATCTCCCCCCCCCGATCATTGGTGGCAGCAGAGTTCCGATCGGAGTCCCAGTTTAATCGCTGGGGCTCCGATCGGTAACCATGGCAACCAGGACGCTACTGCAGCCCTGGTTGCCATGGTTACTTAGCAATAGTACAATAGTAAAAGATTCATACTTACCTGGGAGCTGCGCTGCACAGACCTGTCACTTACCAGTAGGAGGAGCTCCCGGTCGGACACATGCGATCTGCCATCTATATTCCCAAGTCCGGCGATGCAGAGGCAAGTCCTTACCTGTGCCTGCGCCGTGAGCCGCTCTTAAACACATGCGGTCACTGGGAGCAGGCAGTTCTGAGAACAGCCAGATGAAGGCTGTTCTCGGAACGGCCGGCTCCCGGTGACCGCATGTGTTTCAGAGCGTCTCGCAGCGCAGGCACAGGTAAGGACTTGCCTCTGCATCGCCGGACTTGGGAATAAAGATGGCAGATCGCATGTGTTTGTCGGCGAACACTGCGAACTGGCCATCACTGCCTGTTAGTCATCAGCAGGTGGGCAGGGATAGCAGGAATTCATGAATAACCAGTACTCTTCTCAGGTGGCCATGAGTCTTCTCCAGACCCAATCTGCAATGTATGTGATGTTGGTTCTCAGCAACCTCTTACTTTTAACTTTTAAATGACAGACTGATTAAATCAACTCACCTGTCTCTACTGGACATCATAAAGTTGATTACAGGTTCCCTTTAAGATGCATTGGAACAATAATAAAACTACAACGTTTCATTGTATACTTTGTAGATTTGCAATCATGACTGAACAATAAGTGTTAAATCAATAATGTCAAGTAGTAATAATCATTTTTACAGACTAATGGTTTGCTAAAAAGTTTGTTACTCTGTTGCCAACATAATGAAAAAACAAAGAAGGGATTTGACATTTTTGCACAGTATATATGTATATATATTTGCAAAAATAAATTAATTGAAGAACTTTACATTTGTTTTTGTTTTTATATAAATGTATTGGTCTTCATACAAAGGAAAGGCAAAAGGTAATTGGTTTGTACCCAAACATTTTCTATTCCCCCCCCTCCCTCACAAAACCTGGTGCTTCTCACTCCTTGCTGCCTCCCTCCAATTGGGTTCTTCGATGTCCCTGTTGCCAGCAGCAGGTCCCCGTCTCTTCTTCCCCTCCCAACATATATTATTTGTGAGGAACTGAATTTCATTCTCTATCCTACTTCTGATTGCTCTAGATTAGTAATGGATTCCCTTATGCAGTTTATACTGAGTTTAGTCTTGGTACAGTATTTATGTACTGTACTTGGTCCTGGTACAGCATCCATGTGCTAAACTTGGTTTTAGTTACATCTTTATGTACTGAGCTTGGTTCTGGTGTTGTGTGTACGTAGTTTGCTTGGTTCTGATAGCAGTGAGCTTAGTTCTGATACCGTATATTTACTGTGCTTGGTTCTGGAACTGTATTGAGCTTGGTTATGGCATCATATTTATGTATGGTCTTGCATCTCTGTATTGACCTGGTTCTGTTGATATATCCATGCAGTAAGCTTGGTTCTGGTTCTGTATCTATGTGTTAAACTTGATTTTGATACTATACAGTGTGGCAAAAAAGTGGGAGAATTACTGAACACAATGTTACTGTCATGCCAGAGCTTTGTGACTGCCTCCATTCCGCTAGACGGGGCAGGCACAGGCACTGCATTGCTCACCTTGTTCATGTCCGGTGGCCAAGTCCCGCCGATTCTTCTCTGTTCTGGAGGTGGCGCTGGCCGCCGGATTCCTGTGTCCCATGTTGGAGCATTTGTCAGGCTGCAAGGCCTCTGTCTTCCGTAGGGCACGTATATGCATGCTCCTTGGCAATTGCTCCAATCTCTGCCAACCATGAACTGGACACCTGTAAATACTTTAGGCACATTTGACAAGGGAGGGGTTCTAGAGCTTTAGGTTCCTAGCTTGCTAGATTCCAGTGAAGATGTGATTTTCTTTTTGGGCTTGGGGCTACACGAGTTTTGACATTTTATAGGGTATTATTTATTTAAGGTCCACATCTATTAACTATATTTGGATTATTATTTTATTGTTTTATTTGATTACTAGAATAGGAATGATTTTATGTGTGATGTCCATATGGCCTAACAGGATTTGTGGAAAATGTTTGTCTTGTTGATGCAGCCCCTTTCATTTTATTATAACATCCATAAGTTTACAAACTAAAAAAAAAGAAAAAAACGGAAGTCAGTGCTTTGGGAACCATTATGTGATGTTCCAAGTAACTATTCCATACATTTTTTCCTGACAATCTATGGATATTTGTACTTTGCTGTACAAATCCATGTCGACCACTATACATTTTGGTATGCATTTATAAATGCATTGCTGTTTTTTACATTACAGTTTTTTTTCTTTGGTGACACAGTTACAGAGTACTGTTAAACTTGATGGCATTTAATCAAATCCAAATAATGTAACAATTGTGGTTTTGTGTAATTAGTGCTAAAACAACTTTGTTTCTACACAGTAAAAAAATAAATAAAAATGAAATCAACAAAACTAAGCCTGTGTGCCTTTTTGTCTTTATCCTTTTGATCTACTTTGCTGTCAAGACTAAAGTATTGGTAGCAATTACTGAATCCTTGTGATGCTTTTGCCATTTTATTGCAACCTGCTGACCTTTTCTGTTAATATTTTCTTCCATGACTTTTGCAGAATCTAAGCCATGTCCTTGGACTAACAAGCACAATTCATTTATTCGGCTGGCTCAGATTTATATTTTAAGACACACACATTGGCACACTTCTGCTGCTTTTTTAGTTTGCTGTCTGTTGGCATAAATGCTGCAGGTTTTCTGCAGTGAAAATTCATGCAGAAAATCAACAGTATTTGCAATAGAAAACCTGCAGCATAAACTGATTTCCAATGAAGGTTTTCAGCCTGCAGCATGTCAATTTATATGGCTATTTTTTTTCCTGTGGTTCTCGTCCTGTACAATGCACAGTTTGAAAGCAGGGGGAAGCCCGTTGCTATGCAGGTCCCATTGTAAATGTCTGGCACATATGACTGTATGTATGTGACTCTTTGGGCACTCTAAGAACATAAAGACCAGTTTCCGTGTGTCTGAAGAGGAACAGTTTAGAATTAGATTTTCACATATTGTACAAGTGAGCATTATGACTAGTAACTAGTGTTGAGCGAATCAAAGATTTTCAGGGAAAATTTGATTTGCCGCAAAGCCGAATTTCCTTGTGTTTTATGGTAGCGAATCGATTTTCCCTGAATGGCGGTAAAAAACTAAAAAATCATAGTTACCTCATCCATTTACTCACATGAAATCCTGTGTGCGATGACGTATGATGATGTCATAACGGGCTGTGTGAGATTTTGAGCCAGATCAAATTGGCTGGCAGCTGGCCCGTCGCAAGCAAATGGAAGTATGGTAAGTATGATTAAATGTATTAGTTGTAAAAAAATGTACACTGTGTTATAACTGTCAGATGCCGCAATCAGCTATCAGGTGTACAATTATGGGGAGCAGCGCCCACTACTTACAAAGAAATGCATTTTGTGACTAAATAATTAGTCCCAAAACTATTTTTTTTTGTAAATTCCGGCGAACCAGCTGAATCAAATTTTATCTACTAGTAACATCATGATCTGAGAGTGTCTGAGAGAATTATTCCAACAAGCCTAGATAGCCTTAAAACCATAAACACTACCCAAAACATCAAAAATAAACTGCAATAGTAATAAGAATTTCTACATCTTTAGTCAACCAGAGTTTTAGTAGCGCATAAAGGAACAGACATTCTGCAATGTCAAGAACCGATGAAGCAAACTACATAACAGCTTCTTCCCTAGAGTTAAAACTACTAAGCAAAAACTTTTTATCACCTTGCTCCATAGATTTTTTCTTAAAACTTGTCTGTGTATATTTTTATTGCTGCTGTTTCTATAACTTGTTTGTTACAGTCAGTCGACAACTCCAAAAATTAAATTCAGAGTAGAAGTGAATGGTTTGTCTAGTGCCAAGTGAGCAGCTCACTTGCTTCAGCTGCTGTCCATAGTCTTGTAACCTTTCTTAACCCACTGAGGCTGGGTTCAGACCTGAGTGTACTTGAACGTACACTCTGTATGCGGGATTGTATGGGCGTTTGCAATCGCGCATACAGAGACAAGCGAATGCCCATTGTCGCGCGTTCCCGCTGAAGTCTATGTACGGGAACACGCGACAAGACACCCCAAAGAAGCTCCTGTACTTCTTGGGGCGTCGGGCATTTTACAGCGCGATCGTACGCGCTGTAAAACGCTCAGGTGAGAACCATTCCCATAGGGAACCATTGGTTCTTGCCTGTTGAGCGTTTTACAGCGCGTAGGAACCATTAGTGTTAGGCTACATGCACACGAACGTTGTTTGTTTCCGTGCCTGTTCGTTTTGTTTTTTTTCGGATAGGATGCGGACCCATTAATTTCACTGGGTCCACAAAGAATGCGGATAGCACACCGTGTGCTGTCCGTATCAGTATGTCCGTTCCGTAGCCCCGCAAAAAAAATAGAACATGTCCTATTCTTGTCCCTTTTAAGCATTGTTACAATGGATTTGCAAAAAAAGATCCCCTCATAACAGTGTGATCCACAGATCCCCATAACAGTGCCATCCACAGATCCCCATAACAGTGTCATCCACAGATCCCCTCCATAACACTGTCATCCACAGAATGAAACTGGCCTGAACAAAAATGGTCAAAGATTGAAAGTGATTTGACCGTAGGGTCATGTTAAACTAAGGCCTCTTTCACACTTGCGTTGTCCAGATCCGGCGTGTACTCCACTTGCCGGAATTACACGCCGGATCCGGAAAAACGCAAGTGTACTGAAAGCATTTGAAGACGGATCCGTCTTCAAAATGCGTTCAGTGTTACTATGGCAGCCAGGACGCTATTAAAGTCCTGGTTGCCATAGTAGGAGCGGGGAGCAGTATACTTACCGTCCGTGCGGCTCCCGGGGCGCTCCAGAATGACGTCAGAGCGCCCCATGCGCATGGATGACGTGTCCATGCGATCACGTCATCCATGCGCGTGGGGCGCCCTGACGTCACTCAGGAGCGCCCCGGGAGCTGCACGGACGGTAAGTATACTGCTCCCCCGCTCCCCACTACACTTTACCATGGCTGCCGGGACTTTAGCGTCCTGGCAGCCATGGTAACCATTCAGAAAAAGCTAAACGTCGGATCCGGCAATGCGCCGAAACGACGTTTAGCTTAAGGCTGGATCCGGATCAATGCCTTTCAATGGGCCTTGCGGCAAGTGTTCAGGATTTTTGGCCGGAGCAAAAAGCGCAGCATGCTCCGGCCAAAAAACGTTCCGGTCCTGAACTGAAGACATCCTGATGCATCCTGAACGGATTTCTCTCCATTCAAAATGCATTAGGATAAAACTGATCAAGATTCTTCCGGCATAGAGCCCCGACGACGGAACTCTATGCCGGAAGAAAAGAACGCAAGTTTGAAAGAGCCCTAAGGTGTATCCTGTAATTTGCATTACAGGTGTCTTCAAACTTGTAATCAGTCAGTGTCCCTATGAGAAGGGTGAAAAGTAGTCACTGCTGTTTGGTATCATGGTGTGTACCACACTGAACATGGACCAAAAAAAGCTAAGGAGGGAGTTGTCTCAGGAGTAGTGTTGAGCGAGCATGCTCGGTCGAATACCAGTTCGGCTCGAACATGGCTATGCTCAGCACATGGCGGTACTCGGCCGAGTACCGCATGTGCTCAAGCGCAATGCTTGAGTCTCCTTCCTGCACGTTTCGGGGCTACTAAGCAGCCAATACATGTGCAGGTAAGTCGTTCCCTCACTATAATGCCAGGAGCCATGTTAGCTACTGGCATTACAGTGATTGGCTGGCCGGAAAGCATCATCGGGTGCTATATTAGCTCAGTAGTTAGCACTGGTGCCCTGCAGCGCTGGGGTCCTAGGTTTGAATACGACCAAGGACAGCATCTGCATTGAGTTTGTATGTTCTCCCCGTGTTTGCGTGGGTTTCCTCCGGGTACTCCGGTTTCCTCCCACACTACAAAGACATACTGATAAGGACCTTAGATTGTGTGACCCATTAGGGACAGTTGGATGCTAATGTCTGTAAAGCGTTGCGGAATAAATGATTGGTATCATGGTGTGTACCACACTGAACATGGACCAAAGAAAGCATTGGGGACAGTTGGTTGCTAATGTCTGTAAAGCGCTGCGGAATATAGTAGCGCTATATAAGTGCATAAAAGAAATAAATATAGCACCCGATGACGCGTGTTTGGCTCATTCTAAGTCAGGGAGAGCTGATCACAGGAAGGGACAGAGAGTGTAGGGAGTGTAATTGAATTACATTTTTCTACAAAAATGTTTCATAGATCCAAAAGTCCTTGTAAGGATTATGGTACGTGACAGCAGCAATATATGTTTGTAGCGCAACCTGCGCAAAATACCGTGTTTGTAATAGGCCGCTATGGACAGTTAAATGATCCACGCCACATCTCCTGTTTAAAGTGTGCGCATCCCTAAAATATCAGTGACATACAGTGCACTTTTTCCATAAACGGTGTCCGCTGCGGACAGTTAAATTATACGCGACACATATCCTGTTTAAAGTGTGCACATCCCTAAAATATCAGTGACATCCAGTACACTTTTTCTGTAGATTCTGCGAACGGTGACATTACCTGTGGTACCTGTCATGTATAACGTTTCCTCATCACAAATACCTTTGTAATTTTTTTTTGCACATACAGTTACGAATCCTACGCTGCTATAAGTGTGACATACTTTCAAGCATATATCACATAAAAAAACTAAAACAGGCGAGCAGTAAGGGACGGGGAAGTGGCCGTGATGCTGATGGTGCAAGCAGAGGCTATGGCCCTGGGTACAGAGAAACAGTGCCTGCTGCCAGAGCACAAGAAAAACAATCATCCAAGATACCTAGCTTCATGTCCCAGTATTTAAGGCAGCGCAGGACACCACTCTTGAAGTCAGACCAGTGCGACCAGGTGCTCGGTTGGATTGCAGCAGATAATGCTTCCAGTCGGTTAAGCACCACCCTGTCTTCCACCAAGTCCAGTCAGTAGCCAGGAGTCTGGTAAACACAATCCTCACCCTGACCCTCCTTCCTCCCACCATTTACAGTCTGGCCAAGCAAATGATCCCACACTTGGATATTCCGAGGGCCTCTTTTCATTGCCATTACTTGATTTGGCCCTCTTGAAAGCACGCTTGAAGAGGGACATAAGATCTTGTGCCCTGATTCCCAACCTCTTGAGCATCCACAATCACAAGAACATGACGGTGGGGAATGGCAATTAGTGTTTAATGAGGTGGATGATGATGAGACACAGTTGCAAATGAGTCAACCGCAATTACTGTCTCAAGAGGATGAGACACAGTTGTCAGTCACTGAGGTTGTGGTTAGGTCAACAAATCAGGAGGATGATCAGAGTGAGGAAGTAGAAGAGGAGGTGGTGGACGATGAGGTCACTGACCCAACCTGGAAAAGTGGAAAGCCGAGCGAGGACAGCAGTACAGAGGGGGAGGGATCTGCAGCACCGCAACAGGGTGAAATAGGCAGTGGGGTGGCAAAAGGGAGAAGCGGACCCGCAACTTTTCCACGGAGCAACCCCTTGCAAAAATCTCCCTTGCCAAGGGGTAGATTTTCAGCAGTCTGGCGCTTTTTTGAGGAAAGTGCGGACAACAAAACAATAGTAGATTGCAACCTGTGCCATACGAAAATGAGCTAGGGCATGAACACTAGCAACCTCATCACCACCAGCATGTTCCACCACATGGCATCCAAGCACCGTAATAAGTGGGATGAACGCCTGGGTCCAAAATCTGTGTCTGCAGGTCACACCACTGCCTTCTCTTCCCCTGTGTTATGTGCTGGCCAATCCCATGTCGAAGGCGCAGGCCTGGATGCATCCCGCCCTGTAGCTGGACCTTCGCAAGCACCATCAGCAACCACATCCACTTTCGCGTCCCAGCGCACCATACAAATGTCCTTACCCCAGGTATTTGAACGCAAGCGCAAATACCCAGCCACCCACCCACAGGCCATAGTACTAAATGCTCAACTTTTCAAATTACTGGCCCTGGAAATGTTGCCATTTAGGGTTGTGGACACTGAGGCCTTCTGCAGCCTAATGTTGGCAGCCGTCCCTCGTTACGCAGTCCCCAGCCACCACTATTTTTCACAGTGTGCAATGCCCGCCTTACACCAACATGTGTCCCGTAACATCACACGTGCCCTGACCAATACAGTTACTGGGAAGGTCCACTTAACCACGGACACATGGACAAGTGCATTCGGCCATGACCGCTAGATTTCTTTGACTGCACACTGAGTGAACGCTGAGGAGGCCGGGAGCGAGTCATACCCTGGGATGGCACAGGTGCTACCAACGCCATGGATTGCAGGCCCTAAGCCGATCAGGGTTTCTGCCAGCATTACGTTACTGGCTCCAACATCCACTTCTCCTCCTCCACTTCCACCTCCGAATTATCTGTGTGCGACACCAGTCAGTCATCAGTTGGTAGCTGGAAGCAGTGTAGCACTGCAGTGGGGAAGCGGCAACAGGCCGTGTTAAAGCTGATACGCTCAGGGGACAAACAGCACACCACCACAGAGCTGTGGCAGGGGATAAGAGACCAGACTGAGCTGTGGCTCTCGCCACTCAACCTAGAACCAGGCATGGTTGTGTCTGATAATGGCTGTAACTTGGTGGCGGCCTTGGAGCTCGGCAAGCTCAGACACATCACATGCCTAGCCCTCATGTTCAACCTTGTGGTTTAGCGGTTTCGCAAAACCTACCCCAATTTGCCTGAGCGACTGGTGAAGGTGCGCCGCGTGTGTGCACATTTCCACAAGTCACCAACCGCTTCATCTGGTCTGTCAATGCTGCAGCAGCGCTTGAAATTGCCAGTTCACCGGCTGTTGTGCGATGTGAGCACGCGCTGGAACTCTACGTTCCACATGTTGGCCAGGCTTTGTGAGCAGCAGAGGGCAGTAGTGGAATACCAGCTGCAAATTGGTTGTCACCTTTCCAGTCACCTTCTGCTATTCACAAGCAAGGAGTGGGCATGGATGTCTGACCTCACAGATCTTAACACAGATGTTGAGCGGCAATAACGCTATTATCAGCGTAACCATCCCACTTCTGTGTCTACTCGAATGCTCGCTGCTCACAATTAAGGACGACGCTTTGCATGTGGAAGAGGTGGAAATAGGGGAAGATATTACACAGAGTGATAGCCAGACCACCCTTAGTTCATCTTCTCAGCGCGAATTGGACGATGAAGAGTAGGAGGAGGAGGAGCAGGAGACGGTTGCCTCTGCTGAAGTTTAATTCCATCGGTTCTGTGTTTGTTGGGAGAAGAGGAGGAAGAGGATGAGGAGATTGAGAGTGATCATCCTGATGATGACAGCAAAGTTTTGCCTGTTGCTACTCTGGCACACATGGCTGACTTCATGTTAAGGCTGCCTTTCCCACGACGCCCGCACGGTATATGCATTTTAGACAACATGGATTACTGGTTGTTCACCCTTCTCGACCCCCGCTACAAAGAGAACTTCTCATCTCTCATTCCTCTGGTGGAGAGGACGAGCAAAACGGTGCAACACCAGAAGATCCTTGTTGAAAAATTGCTCCAAAAATTTCCATCTGACAATGCTGGCGGCAGAGTTCGTAGTTCCTTTGCCAACCAAGGAGGGGAGACAAGGGGAACACACAGCAGTTCCAACAGAGGCAGGACAATACTCTCCAAAGCCTGGGACAGTTTCATGACACCCCGCCAGCACCCTCACCCTGATGCACGGCCTAGTGTCACAAGGAGAGAAACATTTTTGGAAGATGGTGAAGGAGTACATAGCAGACTGTGTCAGCGTCCTCAATGATCCCTCAGTGCCTCAAAACCAGGGCCGGGCCAACACAGAGGCTGGGTAGGCTCCAGCCTCAGGGCGCAGGCCAGCTCCCCAGCCTCTGGGTGGCGGCAAGGCCACTGACCATGTTACTGCCGCGCCTGCCGGGCTGCCGGCCGCGCTGGAGGACAGAGGGAGTAGTGAGCACTTGGCACTGACTTGCGTGCTCCCTCCCCGCTCCGCCTCCTGACTCGTCCGCTCCGCTGCTCTGGTCTCTGCTTAGTCGCTTGCCTGACTGGCTGTGTACAGTGGGCACTTTGACCTGACACGCTGTATGCAGTCAGGTCACATGTGCGCCCTTTGGAGACCAGGAGCAGCACGGGCAGCAGCACAGCACTGTGTCACGACCTAGCCCAGGCCCCAGCAGGGATAGAGCGTGAGAGTCTGCCCTGAAGTGAAGTAAGATAGTTTTTAAATAAAGATAATATTATTTTCCATCTGATCTGACGTCTGATGGGGTTCTGGATGGGGTAAAATTACAAGGAACGCCCCTGGGGGTGGGTTGGTGTGGATGATGATTAATAACAAACATACATATCTAAATTGCGGGGGGGGGGGCTTGACTTGAGTCATCTACTGATCAGTGATCATCAGAGCATTAGAGCTGCAGGAATAAATAGCATCTAAATACCTGGTGGGGTAGATGGGGGGGGGGGGGAGGTCGAGGGCTGATGGGGGGAGGGGGGGTTAGATGATCTCAGGGGACCCTTTACGCCGGGAGGCTTCAAGCATTACCTCTCCTGCTGCCTCACGGCGTGGGAGGAATCCATGTGTCCGGCGGGACCCAGCGGCGGCAGGGGGGACATCTTCCCACGGCAGCGGCAGCGAGGGAGTGAGGTCCGCGTTCTGCTGGATCCCCTTCCGTCCGAGGTAGGAGGAGGCCTGCTCTGCGTGGGAGAAGTGGCAGCAGCAGAGACGACAGCGGGGCTGCGCGGGCAGGCAGCGGAGCCCAGCGCAGGCCCTCACAGGATGGGCCCCTAGAAGTGGCATACGAGGCTAGGTGAGACATCCATGGCATCGTTGCTATCTATACTTCAAGGGTCAGGCAGTTTGGGGGGGAGCAATAGTACTATTATTGGTGGTTTGGGGAGCTTGCTGTGTGGCTTAGGGGGGGTTGGTACGGCCCCCTTATAAGCATGGGGACTGGGGATGGGGGGTTGTAATGTGCCTACACCCACTAGCTTAGGAGGGGCGGGGTCAGTGTCTATACAGACGCAGGCGGGGGGGGGGGGGGGGGCGAGGATGCTGCAAAAGGGGAAGTGTATGTGTGTTTTGAGGGTCCCCTGGGAGCGCATTTGAAGCCTGAGGTGCGGGAAAAGATTTGGCGGGGAGAGTATGTAGAAATTTTCTCATTACTTCCACTAGAACGTTTTAATCTAGATGTAGTAAATAAGGATGGGGTTAGGAAGGAGGAGGATGACAAGCGTCGGCTTATCCCGAGGACATTTAGTAATTGGCTGCAGGCTTTTGCTATTCTGGCAAGTGTGATTGGGGAGAAGTCTCCCGATTGCTGTTCTGCCCTTTTTTGTTACTTGGACGCTAATGGGGAAGCCTATCGGATGTACCGGGGTTCGGTGTGGTTACGGTATGATGAACAATTCCGTCAAAGAAAAGCGGTCCGCCCTAACATGAGATGGGACCATAAAGATATTGCTTTATGGATGAGAGTTACAGCACCAGGTAGGACTGGTCAGTCCTTTCAGAGTGAGTCAGGGGGGGCTGCCCAGTCGGAAAGGGCTTCTGCTTCCTTTTTAATGAGGGAGGTTGCAAATTTGGACAGAAATGTAAATTTAGGCATGAATGTTCTGTGGGTGGGATGGCCATGGGGCCAACAGGTGTTTTAGAGGGAATAGACAAAGAGGGGGTGATGGGTTTGCAAAGGGGGTGGACTCCAGTGCGAGTGGAAAGGATGGCAGATTATCTAAATAGATATCCTAACCAAAAATTAGCAGAATTTTTGAGTTTGGGTTTTGAGTTTGGTTTTCATATCCCTTCTCATCCGTTACCAGTGGTGGAGACGCTGAGAAATTTGCACTCAGCATTGGAATTACCGGACATCGTGTCAGAAAAATTAGCTAAGGAGGTTTCTTTGGGAAGGATGGATGGTCCGTTTGTTACGCCACCCATGAGTAATTTGTGTATCTCCCCCTCTGGGTTTGGTTCCCAAAAAGGAGCCGAATAGATTTAGGCTTATACATCATTTATTCTTCCCTAAGGGTGCGTTGGTCAACGAGGGCATAGACCCCAAGCTTTGTTCTGTGGTTTATGCTTCCTTTGACGCGGCTGTTAAGTGGGTGAGAAAGTTAGGTCTGGGTACCCTATTAGCGAAATCCAACATTGAATCAGCATTCCGACTGTTACCAGTTCACCCGGATAGTTTGTATTTACTGGGTTGTTTTTGGAATGATGGCTATTTTGTGGATAGGTGTTTGCCAATGGGCGGTTCAGTGTCTTGTGCATATTTTGAGCGTTTCAGTTCTTTTTTGCAAGGAGGAGTGGAAAGAGCTCTCCGTGTGTGGCAGAACGCGCAAGCTTAAGGATTAGAGTCAAGCTGCACGTTGTTGGCGGGGGGAGGTCATAGAAGCTGGGGCTACTGGATGGTACAGGTGAATGAGAGGGCCTCAATGGTGGGGCTGGACTCTGAGAGTTGGGGTACCTGGTTGGCTTGGTGTGGCGTCCATCAGTTGGTGTCCCCGAGCTTGTAGTACGCGGCTGGGGGCAAGATGGAATTGCCGTGGTGGTTTTTGGTCGGTTAAGGTGCATTTAGGCGGCTTCTACGACCTCCCTCATCAGTTCTAAGTCAAAGGGTTATGTCATTGTTATATTAATTATTTAGGTTGTTTATGTTATTTATATTATTTAATAAGAAACGGCTCCTGTGGCCGATTTAATCTGAACAATGGCTGTGTGTGTTTATTTGGGATTGTAAGAGGGTTGGTTGGGTTAGTTTAACCGGTGGTAGTGGGCCTGAACTTAGCCAATAACCCTACTCAAGTGAGGCCGTACGGAACGGAACAGTTCAGGGGAGGCCGGCATGAGGGGCTTTGGGAGCGAGGGCTAGGGTAGGTTAGGTTTAATAAGGAGATGTGCGGAGGGGAGTGGTTGAGAAGGAGCGGGGAGCTGAGTTTTTAAATAGGAAGAGAGGCAGGAGAACCGGCGCCATTTTAGGAGCAGGAGACGGCATCTCCCACCCTCCCACCCTTGGTTGTTGTGGTCGAAGGACAGGCTGGGCGTTACATTTGTCAAAAAAAAATAAAAAATGGAGGGGAAACTATTTGGTCAATGCATTGTGCCTTATTAGCTTAGTCATAAGGATCGAGAGTCACAGGGCATTGGTGTACCAGTTTTCCAGACGTGGGTGTCGCAAGGTGGGTGTCGCAAGGTGGTTTCTTTGAGGGATGTGCATTGGTCGCGGCAGTCGTGGCAGGGGGAGGTCATAGAAGCTGGGGCTACTGGATGGTACAGGTGAATGAGAGGGCCTCAATGGTGGGGCCTCTCAGAGTTGGGGCACCTGGTTGGCTTGGTGTGGCGTTCATCAGTTGGTGTCCCGAGCTTGTGGTACGCGGCTGGGGGCAAGATGGAATTGCCGTGGTGTTTTTTAGTCGGTTAAGGTGTATTAAGGCGGCTTCTACGACCTCCCTCGTCAGTTCTAATTCAAAGGGTTATGTCATTGTTATATTAATTATTTAGGTTGTTTATGTTAATATATTATTTAATAAAAAACTGCTGCTGTGGCCGATTTAATCCGAACAGTGGCTGTGTGTGTTTATTTGGGATTGTAAGAGGGTTGGTTGGGTTAGTTTAACGGGTAGTAGTGGGCCTGAGCTTAGCCAATAACCCTACTCATGTGGTTATTGTCTTATATGACTTGTTTTTGCACTTTATTTCTATTTTTATATGGATCTAAAAAGGTTGTGCATTTGTTTACAGCTATAGTTAATTGGTACATTAAACTGTGCATATTTATGTGTGATTACAACAGTAAGTATTTAGTAAAGACTCCACAAGTTGGGGGAAGTGGCGCACTTGGGCAGCTCAGCCTCTGTTGGTTGTGGACCTTGTCCCAGCCCTGCTTAAAACTACTGGGTGTCCAAGCTGGACACATGGCACAAACTGGCGCTCTATGCCTTGGAGGTGCTGGCCTGCCCTGCCGCCAGCGTTTTGTCTGAGAGGGTATTTAGCACTGCTGGTGGCATTATAACAGATAAGCATATCTGCCTGTCAACTGAAAATGCTGACAGTTTAAGGCCTCATGCACACGACCATTTTTTTTTAAGGTCGGCAAAAACGGGGTCCGTAGGTCCGTGATCCGTGACCATTTTTTCATCCATGGGTCTTCCTTGTTTTTTGGAGGATCCACGGACATGAAAAATGAAAAAAAAAATCTAAGTCAAGTTTGCTATTGAAATAATAGGAAAAAACGGACACGGATCACGGACACGGATCACGGACACGGATGACAATCTTGTGTGCATCCATGATTTTTCACGGACCCATTGACTTGAATGGGTCCGTGAACCGTTGGCCGTGAAAAAAATAGGACAGGTCTTATTTTTTTCACGGCCAGGAAACACGGATCACGGATGCGGCTGCCAAACGGTGCATTTTCCGATTTTTCCACGGACCCATTGAAAGTCAATGGGTCCGCGAAAAAAAACTGAAAACGGCACAACGGCCACGGATGCACACAATGGTCGTGTGCATGAGGCCTAACTTTAATAAAAATGAACAAGGCCTGGATTGACCATGACTTCTCGACTCCACCAGAGAAAAGCTGATGAACATAAAGGCACTTTAAATGTGTTGTTTATAATGTACTGAGTACACTGTATTCCCATGCACCTTTTCAACCACAAACAAGGCTATATGGTTGAATCTTCCTTTTCTCATCCTCCTCCTCCTCTTCCATCATACAGTATCAGCATACTTATTTGTCACATATAATGCCCTCGCATATATTCCCTTTGCATATAATGTTTTAGATGGTCAGCTCACATGCAGGTCCTTGCATATAATTTTTTAGAGTGTCAGCTCAGCTGCAGTCCCTCGCATATAATTTTTTGGAGGGTCAGCTCAGCTGCAGGCACTCGCATATACTTTTTTAGAGGATCAGCTCAGCTGCAGGCCTTCACCTACAATCTTTTACTGGGTCAGCTCACCAGCAGGCCCACACATAAAATCTTTTACATGGTCAGCTCACCAGCAGGCCCGCACCTTAAATTTTTTACAGGGTCAGCTCACGTCAAGGCCCTCGCATATAATGTTTTAGAGGGTTAGCTTACCAGCAGGCCCGCACCTAAAATCTTTTACAAGGTCAGTTCACCAGCAGGCCTTCACCTACAATCTTTTACAGGGTTAGCTCACCAGCAGGCCCACACCTAAAATCTTTTATAGGGTCAGCTCATCTGTAGGCCCTCACCTAATTATACCTAATAGCTAATTTGCGTGCATGCTGCCTTGCTTGGATGTGGTAGCCGTAGCTGTTTCTCATGCTCCCTCTCCGGAATCGAACCATGATTACCCCGTTACCCATGGTCTACATGGTTTGGGCTGAAAATAACATTGAAAGTTGATAGGACAGACATCCGAATGGATCGTTGCCGTGTCGGGATCGTGGGATCGTCCCCAGGTTATCTAGAGTCACCAAAGCGGCAGCAGGCCCTCGCCCATAATGTTTTAGATGGTCAGATCAGCATGCCCTTGCTCCAAATGTTTTTGAGGGTCACCAGCAGGCCATCAATCATTATTTTTCAAGGCTGTGCATGATGCCCTCCTTTATGCTCAACAAAGGGTGTATTGGAGTGCCAGATCCTTGTTGTTTTTGACAGCCCTTTCACTTAGTGCATAGGCTTTATGAGTGTAGGAGTCCCACTACCTGAGCAATTGTACCATAATGTGAATGAGGTCCTCCTTTATGTGATATACAGGGTGTATTGGAGTGCCTCTTCCTTGTTTAATTTTTGGCAACACTTGCACTTTCTATACAAGTAAATATACAGGAAAGAATGTTTCCTATGAATTTTTCCCCTAAAATCAATTTTTTCTTCAGTTTTGTGCATATTATTGTCAGTCTGTAAAAGTGGTGTACTATTCGGACAACATCGTTCCGAGCAGCACACGATGCATCCAGACATCCTTCCCATGCTGTTCCAGAACCATTTCAGTGGTGTTTCCATCAATTTCTGACATTTTCCTATGAACCAGGCACCCTCCCCTCTAGAGACCGAGTGCCAAACTTCAACCAAAAACCCACTTATTTATCGCAAAGTGCCAACACAGCAATTTACCCTGAATACTACAGTCCAATATAGTACATCTTCCATGTACTTTATCATTTGGCTATAATAACCTGCCTACCTTTAGTGCGCTGCTTGTGCTGTACATAGTGCGCCCTGCGCTGATGAATGGCGGGTAAAGTCTAAGGCATATTGGTATGCCTTAGACTTTTTCCAAGGTGCGGGTGCTCACAGACAGGGCTCTGAGTGCCCCCTCTGGCAACAGTGCCATAGGTTCGCCACCACTGGTATAGGCTATAAGATAATCTTCAAACAGCTGGATGTTCCTGTTACTACAGCAATTGATGACAAATTAAGAGATGGATAATATGAATAATATGAATGGTAACCAAAGAGCTCAGAACAACTTCCAAAGAAAATGGAGGTAAACTCCAAGGTCAAGGTACATCATTGTCAGATTACATCATCTGTTGCTGTCTTTGTCAAAGTGGACTTAAAGGGGTTTTCTGGGTAATGAAAAAAAAATTGTAAATGCATCATAAAACGCACTAGGACTTACATATACATTAGTTAAGCTTGATATCTTAAAAAATGCTTTCTTTACATGCTGCAGCAAAGCTGTGGGTGGGTGTGACACGAATAACTAAGCTTTCCCTCATGAATATTGTGGTTGTGAATAATCTGCCCTTCCCCTCCCCTTGCACTGCAGTGCTTGCTCTGCACAACCTAACCTTGCATACAAACACATGATCATCTAGCTCACATAGGCAGAAGATCTTCCTGTCACATTGCAGACACACAGTGTAAGTTTTACATGTTACCACTTTTACACAAAGCATTAAAAAAAAAATATATATATATATATATATTTTTTGTGTTGCCATTTTCTGGGAGCCATATTTTTATAATTTTATTGGCGACTGTATTATGTTTTTTTGCAGGCAAAAGTGACATTTTCACTGGTACTATTTTGAGGTACATAAGAATTTTTGTAACATTTAGTTTTTATTGAAAATTTTTCATATACAACAGGCATACAAATCATTTATAATATAAATATAAGATATAATATAAAGTACATATCATTAATAATCATGCACAGTATACAATAAGTATATTTACATGTTATTGTGTACGAATATTACAATGATATTATATCTTGAAAGATTCTTTACTACTAAACCAGTAAGGACGGTAGTCTTTATTAACAATCTCAAGACTCAAAGTTAGACTTATAATATACACATCAGTAATAATTATACTTAAATATTCACCTATTTTCAAGATATAATTGGAAAAATATTAACGCTTGAAATTCTCTTTATTATCAATCTAGCAAAGACCGTAGTCTTTATTAACAAAGTCAGAGTCTGAAAATTAAATCACAATATACATAGCATAAATATTTATGCATGGTTTATGAAATATAAAATATTCTATATGAGTATTGTGAACCTGTGTATGCCGTGTGCCCAATAATATATATAACAAAGATAACTGGGGGAGGGTAGGAGAAAACTTAGGGCTAGGGGAGTATCAGGGCTCAG
Source organism: Bufo gargarizans (assembly GCF_014858855.1). NCBI lineage: Eukaryota > Metazoa > Chordata > Amphibia > Anura > Bufonidae > Bufo > Bufo gargarizans. The sequence goes on along the minus strand of NC_058087.1, from coordinate 89,358,532 downwards.
AATGTGAGCTTGACTCATCGGTATCTATGCTTTAAGGTCTAGAGTTGATCAGAGAAGATTTAGGATAAAGTCACTTTTAACAAATGAGTTCCAAAGATCCCATGTTGTATGGTAGTGGTGTAACTTATCCTCTCTCAGTAGTCTTGAGGTGTTTTGGAGGAATATCTCTGCTATTCTGGGTCAAATTTTCGATACCAGTGCTGAAATTCCACCAAGACTATTCTTCTTTAGTGTATTTGACTGCCGTTCCTCAAACGTCAAACATCCCCTCACACTACATATCCTTAATGCTGCCAAACTTCTAATTCCTAGACTATGGAAAGAGAATTCACCTTCCTCAATTCCAGAATGGTTGAAAGAAATGCACACATTATACATAAGACTTTTTGATCGATTGGTGTGACACTTTTTGTGAGGCAAGGTGACCAAGTTTTTTTATGTAGTTAACAATCACAGTGACGTACATCTACTCCGCTGGGCAGCAAGTCACGTCCCGCTGCGCCTTACACGTACGGGTCTGGCCTGGAAGGGGTTAAATGGATGGCATACTCATGATTGGAACCCACCCTAAGGGTCCATTCACCATACATGTGAAATCCATGTCACGGATGGAGACCCATTGACTTGAATGGCTGCGTGATCTACAAGAGACGGCAAAACATAGGGTATGTCTGCAGTGTTGATGCACTGAACTCTGGATGGGGGAGGGGCCTCTGCATTGAGCTCAGAAGCACACTGAGCTCTGGAACCAGCCAGTGAAGAGACACACCACCTACCTCCTTCAGTCTCTCTAGCTGTCTCTCTGCTGCTATAGTGTTTTTAGAGTGGATAACATGAACATTTTTAATCAAAGTGATTTGCAGATTTGCTCAGGATCAACTAAATTGACCTTTGAGAAGAAGTTGTTTGAAAAGTCAGTGGCCATTTAAGCTATTTGGTGGAGCATCGGTGAGTGGGAATTGGTGCTTGAACAAAAAGGTCAGTCACAGTACAACGACTGACACCAGCACCAGCCCACCAAGGAAGAAGCAGGAAGACTGCAGCCTCTGTGTTATTCACTGCCATCACCCCTGGACCTGGGTCAATAAAGTCATGTGCATTAAAGAATACAGTGCTAGCGCTGAGGAATGTCGGGTGTAATAATTCAATTAAGAATGATTAATTATGGTCATAAAAATAATTAACCATAAAAAATAAAATTTATAAAATTTGTCATAAATTCTTAAAACCATGACCTGGTGAATTGTAGACAACCTAATTGATACAATTCACATCTGAGTCCGACTATTTCCTCAGATAAATAAGTTCTTTTTGACGTGAGATGACGTTAATGTTATAACATGTAGTTCTGCATTATGCAATAATACACAGGTTTATAAAAATATGCAGATTTATTGATTACAAGGTTATAAACATATATAAGTAAATAAACACAATGATACATATAGCGTTAATATAAAGCATTAGAAGCTTAACAATACATGTGAGTGGAAATAACTTGTCACATTATAACCAAGCTATTATTAGGTTAGGATATCAAATAGGAACATAATTTATATATTACTTGTGTTCAGAGAAAACCTCATGATATCAGGACGGGCATGTCTAATCCTAGACATCAAAATGGAATGCTAAATACATTCCACCCCCCTCTAACCAACTACACATCACATGACTTCAGGCATGGGCAAATCCATTCAAGGATATAACTTAGTAGAGATAACTGTATCCTTTCACCCCATCCTGGACTATTTTCACACATATAACTTTGTTAAGACTATTAAGACAAATAACAGGGATCTAGGATCTAGCTAGACCATATCTTAAATGGGAAGGACTTGAAACAAGTCTTTCCTGTGGGAATCCATTACTTAGCTTGGCGAACAATATTCTATCAATATATATATATATATATATATATATATATATATATATGCAATTATTTTATGCTTTGCTAGATTATGAGTCTAGATTCTTCTGCAGGTAGAATGAAGCCTCACAATATCCTAAGACTACATCTCAATATGGAGATGATCAATTAATTAATGTATTTATTCATTCGCCAATCTAGATGGTATAATTTCACCCACACTATTAAATTAGTCTTAATAAAATGAAATATCATTTTCTCTGTCTCTTACCAAGTCCTAGTAGAAATCTTACTTCTGCTCCTAGGAAAGTTGGGTGGTCCATCATAGCGCATCTCACCATGGCTTTCATCTTGATAGACCCCTCCAAAGAGCTTAACTTCTCTTTCCTCTCTTTCTTGTGTGTGTTCTCTTCCCTGTGAATGGTTTATGATCACAAACTTATCAGTTAGACACACCTTCCTAGTTTGGAACTTTCCAATCACTGTCGGATGGGTGTGACTATTGATACGAAATATGACATCATAATCTTACCCAGAATGCACTTTTGCTACTGTTGTAATGTCACCTACTCATACCTAGGTGGCACTGCCGTGTAAGCTATTTGCATCATAGTATAAAGGGTTAACTTATGTAAGTCTGAATAAAACGTATTCTATGCATTTTGACCTTAAAAGATTTAATTCAAAGCTATAGGGATTAATTCTGACACTTGTAGCAATTAGAGACAGACCTCTAGGCGTCTCTCTGAATGTTTCTCACACTGTTTATTTATGCATCATAAATAACTTCAATGGCTTCTACCTCCTCTTGTCACACCAAAAGATGTGATTCATGGTTACAAAACACACATCTTCACAGACACTCTTTTAGAGATGAATATTCTCCTAATGAGAAATATATATAATATACTGGATACATGTCTTCATAACATATAACAGTATAATATAAAGTATATATATATATATATATGTCCTACTGATTGTCTTATGCTAAGGACTAAGGCTCATTAAATGAATACATGAATATTATATATTTTGCTTCATTAATAAATGCCTAATTGTATAGGTAATTATCACCAGCTGCATAGAGCTTATCTTTATCTCCTGTCATAAATTTAAAAGTAGACAAGGAGGATTCTTCTCAGACTGGTACATTCATGAGAAGAATAACACTAACGAGCAGAAACCTTTGTATGACCTTACCTTGGCCTACTCAAGACATACAAAATTGTAACTATAGTCGAGCATGGCTCCTAAAGGCAATGCACATTCATCTTGACTAAAATAATTGGATATCAATGCATTTACCTATGAAAAGGCACAACAGGAAGTTTTGCCTATATCTGTCAGAATCCAGATCGGACCGCAGCAACAGTGTTGTACAACAGTACTTACTATGTTTTTTCATGTCCTTCATGATGTTAACATTGACCTTAAGAAGGGGGATGAAAGTCTGCAAGATCAGATGTGACCCTCAGTCACTTCCCATGGTCCACAATAATTAAAACATCAATCTATAATCCTGTGGCCCTAGAGACTTTGGTACCACTTATCCCCCAAAATATCCCAAATAAAGTTTTCCTGTAAGACTCCAGGTGAAACATCCCATCACCTCACCAAGACCTTCTGCCAACAGGACATTAAATCATACAATGGCATCAATTGCAACATTCTGGTGCCATCTGCTATAAATATATGTCCATGCCCAATGTAGATCCTAACTGTTAAACAGCTGAGATGCCACGACCTACAAAGACTGCAGCATTTAAACAGTTCAACAGAAAAATTAGTCTCTCTCTCTCAATTCTTGAGCTCCCCATTACATGATCGCAGGGTGTTTCCATGGCAGCTAGGAGCCTATTTAACCCCTTAGTGACCACCAATATGCCTTTTTATGGTGGTCACTAAGGGGCCTTAGGATGGGCCGCCACCTTTTCACTCTCACATGCGAGCCATACTCCTGCTCTAACAGCCAGGACCAGCAGGAGTGTCAATCAAGGCTTTTTAACCCCATACATGCCACAGGCAATGGTGACCACTGCATGTAAGCAGTGACAGAGGGAGCGGCCTCCCTCTGTCTCCCATTGGCACCCTGCAAATGCAATCGCAGAGTGCCATGTGTGTATAGGCGGGCTGGGACTGGGTGTAGGCTCCAAGCCTGCTTTGAGTGTTCCCCAGCAGGTAGTGGACATGAAAAAACATTGCACTATAGGGATAGTAAATTGTATTTTAGAAGAAATCAAAGGCTTGTCTGCTATAGTTCCCTTGCGGGACCATTAAGTGGTTAAAAAAAATAATAATTAAATAGACAAAAATAAAAATAAAATTTTGTCCATTGAAAAAACATTTTTCAATGAAAAAAAATGAAAAAATAAAATCTCTTCCACATGTTTGGTGTCGCCACGTCTGTTAAGACCTGCACTACACAAGTATCATGTAAATTATCCCCTATGGTGAATACCATAAAAACTAAAAAATGAGAGAATTTCTAATTTATGCTTAGTTACCATTGAAAAAACTTAATAACAAGGGCATAACTACCATAGTGGCAGACCGCTATGGGGCCCAGAGCAAGAGGGGGACCAGTCTTAGTTGGGATTATTTCCTCTTCTACTGGAGGTATAGGTAGAGTCTTGACTCTACCCTTTAAAGAAACAACTTTTAGCAAATTAGGCAGGGTCATTGAAATGGTTTAGGCAGAAAACCTTCTGTCCTGTGTCAGGGCCTGGTTTGATGCTTGCTAAGGGGCCCTTACTTCTCTATGTACGACACTGACAACTCAATATAAAAAAATAAAAAAAATTATACAGTGTAGGTCTTGGGATGCGGTGATGTAAAAAGATTTTCTTTTTAAAAAAGGCGTTTTATTGCACAGAAGTAGTAAAACGTAAACAAAAACTATGTATTTGGTATTGTTGTATTTGTGCTGACCTAGAGAATAAAGATATCATGTTATTTATACTGAAAAAATGAACGCAGCAAAATTTTGAATGTAAAAACTCATTGGCGGTATTGCTGTTTTTTCCCATTTCCCTCCCAAAAAGAGTTAAGAAAAGTTAATCAAAAAATGATGTGTACTTCAAAATGCTACCATTAGAACTACAACTTTTTCAGCAAGTCCTCATACAGCTACATAGATGGAAAAATAAAAAAGTTATAGCTCTCGAAAGGTGACAATGAAAAAAGGAAGAAAAACGCTTAGTGAGTGAGGCCCAAAACAGGCAGGTCCCTAGCGGGTTAAAGGGGTTGTCTGAGATTTTGATATCGATGACCTATTCTCAGGATTTTTGCAAAAATAATCCAGTACCAGAAAGGTGTATGAGATTTCCATGTAGCAATTGAGCTGCTATGCAGATTTCGAAACCCGCAGCAAGTAACACATAAAGTTTTGGTGTTGAAACGTATGAAAATCTGTGCATATTTTCTGTTAGTAAACTTATACTAGTCTGCAGGTAGCCTTAGATATTGTCGGGAAGGAAAGTATGGGGAGGAGTGATCGCTAATCCATCGCTCGCCCTCATACTGACTTGTCATTTTGCAGACAGCAGTGTTTGCTCGTTCATCAGGTAATCGATGGCAGTATTACACTGCCAGGTTATCACTAACAAACGTTCCTTCGAATGCTCGTTAGTGATGATCTGACTATTGGCCAGTCTAATACAGCCTTTAAGATCCTCAGGTATGCTAGCTTTATATTCCAATTTGTCCCTTTCTGAGGCACAATATACTTAAAATTTAAAAAATAAATAAACTGTTACAAAATATAAGAAAAAGACAACAAAAATATTTTTTCCATGACAACTAAGAGGTGTCTGGAAGTGACATTACTTCCCATCAAATGAGTTCTTATCAGTATATTGAGCTATAGACATGTATTACTGTGAGGAATATGGATTAATATTTACTGTCAGCCATGTCCTCACACCCCCCATTTGCTGACAGGATTTCCCTGCTTCAAAGCCCCCAGCTCTGAGTGTAATTCTGTGTACATGCAAAATAAGTTTACACCCCCCATGTGCTGACAGATTGCAGAGGTAAGGAACTCCACAGGAGGGCCCTGCTTCAAGGAAAAGTTCACACCTCCATGCACCAGTTTGGAGCCAGCTGAATCTTGCAGGAACCCCCCCCCCCCCAGCAGGGGGTATCTGCTTTTGCCTGGTTCAATGAGATTTCCTAGACATATTAGCACCTACCTCTCATAAGGAATTATGAATCACCTGGCCACCGCAGACGCAAACCGGATACATATTTGTGTCCCGGTGGCCACGAGGTACGGTCCCATGGTCTTTGTTTACTCGTACCCAGTCGGGGTAGGGAGATACCCATATCTCCCCATAGAAGCCACCTACCGGTACCAGGTTTGGGCTCTAATTGTAGCCGGAACCCAGGCAGGTCCATTAGTCCCAGAACCATCTCCCTGTGACCCTCTGGTCTGGAGCTATGACCCCTAAAGGGTTTTGTGGGTCATTCACTGTCAGCCCAGAAGAGGGGGAGTTGACCCCTCCCTGAGGCAGTGAGGGGATGGACCAGCTACAGGTTAAAAGCCTGGTGCCAGCAAGTAGGTGGCGTCTTTTCTCTAAAGAGGGGTCACATTCTACACATGTGTTTAGAGGGACCCAGGAAATAGCAGGAGATCACAGCCCCTCGTGTGGCCTCCGGTTCAGGACATCGCCAAGGAACTTTCATCATACTTGGTAACTTACTTTCACACTGCTTAATCCTATTGTAACCATATACCCTGTAATCTGTAACCTCAGACCACTGTATATATATTGTCTGTGTATAGTGTTATATCTAGTGTGCTCTTATAGCGATTAAATCTATAATTTAATCTTGTGCTATCTTGTATCTCGATCACGAATCCCCACGTCCGTGTTTTGGCCTAGTTATAAGCTACCGCGGGTTGGTTTCTGACCCTATATAATCCCGTTAGCGGACCGGGCTTATATCAAACGAGAAACTGGTGGCAGTTACCCGGGCTGAGTGTGGGCTGTTTTCACTGCGGCAGTGAAAAGGCCCTTCCAGCTTGTTGCCTCTCTGTGCCCGCGTGGACAGGAGGTGTGTGTGTAAACTATACCAGCCTGACCTTACGTGCTCCTCTGGAGGGCGTAACTTCACGTTTTTGGTAAACCCCGTGATCATACCAGGTCTCGTGAGCTCGACGTGGTTGACGTCAGCGGACACGAGGGGTGGTATTCATCACATATTGGTGGCAGCAAAGTGGGATCGAGATACTAGTGTGTGTGAGTGTGAGACCCATACTTCCAGACACTAAAGACGACCAGCAGTAGCTCTTGCTGCTGGAGTCTTAAGATCAGTTCAACACTAGACCATCTGAGTGCAGATACAATAAGGTGTGTGTGCATCAGGTTGCAGTGGTGTCAGTGACCATCCGTTGCAATGACGGCCAGTATCACAAGGAGCAAATCGAAGGAGATGGCCGATGCTTTAAATGGGGGCGGAGAGGAGGTGGAAGGCGAGGGGGAGCACATCCAAAGCTCCCCAAGGAGCCAGTCGCCAGAGGGGAGGTCTGCGGCGGGCCTCAATCCACCTGCCCATCCCCCCAGCCAAGCTGGCTCAGCTGCTCTCCTACAAGCTGCCATGGACCGTCTCCAGGCTGGAGACCAGGCAGCCTCTGAGCTCCTACTGGCGGCTGCAGAGCGTCGCGAGCAAGCCGAGGCTGCAGAGCGTCGCGAGCGAGCAGAGGCTGCAGAACGTCGCGAGCAGGCCGAGCGTGAGCACCAGCTACAAATGCTCCAGCTGAAGCTTCAATTCCAGCAGCCCTCCCCAGCCCAATGTGAGTCTCCAGAGGTCCGGATTCCCAAACTGCGGGCGGAGGACTTTCCCCTACTGGACAAAGATGGGGACCTGGACACCTTTTTGTTGGCATTTGAGACAGCCTGCCATCAATACCAACTGCCAGAGGACCAGTGGGTCAGATTCCTCACGCCACGGCTCAGGGGAAAAGCCCTTGAAATCTTCGGGTACCTGCCCAGCGAGACCATCCTGAGCTATGAGGACATCAAACAGGCTCTGGTCAGGCAGTATAACTTAACTCCTGAGTCGTACCGGAAAAGGCTCAGGAATTTGCACCGGGGTTCTACCCAGAGCTGGGCCGATCACATGCGGGCCTTGCTGAGAGCGGTCGACCAATGGACCACAGGATTGGAGCTCTCCACCGTCCAGCAGCTGAAGGAGCTCATCGCCACAGAACAGTTCTTGTGGAACTGCCCAGAGGATCTCCAGCAGTACCTCCGTGACCGGAAGCCAAAGGGGGCCTCCGCAACAGCAGCCCTGGCCGATGAATACACCAACAACAGGACTTCAGAGGCCCGGAAACCTGTCGGCTGGAGAGGGGGTAAGACGCACGCTGCACCTGCTACCCCTGCCCCTAGGCCCAAGTGGGCATCGGCCCCTGCTGCACTTTCCACGTCGGTGGGGGAACCCCGACTTTGTCACCTGTGTAAGCAGCCAGGACACTTCCAAGCCATGTGTCCCCAGCGCCCGAGGGATCCGTCCCAGTCATCAACCCGGCAACCGTCCACTGTGTTGTGTGTGGGTGGGGGTGGTGGGAGGTCCCTTGACAATGTTCAACCGGTCACCGTGGGCCAGGCCGTGGCCATGGGACTTAGAGACACCGGCGCTGAAATGACACTGGTACGGCCTGAACTGGTGACGCCCCATGATTTACTGCCCGGGAGATCCCTCACTGTCTCCGGGATTGGAGGAGTGGACCCGGCGCTGCCCGTCGCCAAGGTTTATCTGGACTGGGGCGCCGGTCGAGGAGTAAGGGAGGTGGGGGTATCCACAAATATCCCTGCCAGTGTTTTGCTGGGGACGGACCTGGGACGGCTTGTGTCTAAGTATGTGGCCGCTGACGCCCCAGGGTCCGATTCCCCAGAATGTGATGCATTGCCCCCCCCTGATAATACTGTGAATGTACCTATTATGCATGTTGATGGGGATGTGGGGGATGTAATGTGTGCCTCTACCCTCAGTGGGGAGGGGGTCATTCCTGTCAGCTGGGCTGAAGCCCCAGGTTGTAGCCAGCAAGCATGCTGGGACCTGTTGTCCTCCAGTGTGGTGACTGGGGGGACAAGCAGGGGGCAGACAGCTGCGGGGGAGGAGGATGCAAATGAGGTCAGGGCTGTCCCAGGAGAAGTGGGACTGCCAGGTGAAGCCTCAGTGCAGTGTTCCTCCACCACTGGGATGTCAGAGGGCCAGGTTAGTCCGCCTGGACTGGCGACTTGGTCGGGAGTTGAGGGGAAGCAGGCACTACCAGCGGTGGCAGCGGCTGTCACGCGCAGTGGGAGTGCTGGGGCCCTAGGGGCCCCTCAGGGGTCTGATGGCTTTCCCCCTTCCGACCAAGTGGCTGCCAAGTCAGATGGAGGCCCAGAGACAGGTCCCAGGGACCTGACAGAGGACGTGGCAGTCTCATCCATTCTGACCACGTCCCACCAGGGGTTTCAGGGGGCGTTAGGGGCTAGCGCCAGCTTGAAAGCTCTCACAGAGCATATGGCACGGCCTCCCTTGGATTCAGACCTCCAGAGGGCGGTCTGGGACCAAGGTCGGTTGTGCCAGGAAACGGTCCCACAGGGCTCACCAGGGGCGTGGCCTAGGGACCGACCATTTGTGGTATCCTATCCGTACAGGGCAGAATTTCTGTGGGCTGTGCATGAGACTCCGGTAACCAGATACCCAGGGGCCGCTAAGGCAGAGGCTTGGAGTGGAGACCTAGCCACCCCTGGGGCATCGGTCATCGAGTGTGTCGTGCGCTTCCAGGAAAAAGCGCCGGCCTTGTTACGGTTGGTGCACGACAGTATGGGGCAGGCCCAGACCATCCAGAAGCAGGGGTACGACCAGTTAGCTTGTGAGAGGACCCATCACGTGGGTCCGCAAGCATGGATACTGGTTTCGGTACCTCAGACTAAGCTTCAGGCGGCCTGGGAGGGACCGTACCTCGCACACCAGCAGCTCAATGCCAGGATGCACCTGGTCACCCTGGACCACGCCCGGGGAAGGCAGAAGGCACGGGAGGCAGGTGCCCTCCCAGAAGGCCACCCCTTCCGGGAAATGTTAGCAAACAAGCATGGAAGGACTGCGTCCACCAAGATGCCCTTGGGCATGGAGTATGCCCCTGCCACTTCTCAGCGGATGGTCAAGCTGCCTAAGGGACTTGAAGGGTACGCGGCTGCGTACCTGGAGGTCATTGCCGTCTTCGGTCCTACATGGGAGGATCCCCGAGAGCATCTGGCGCAGATGCTCGGGCAGATCTGCCAGGCAGGCTTGACCCTTACGCCAGGAAAGTGCCAGCGGGGCATAAGTGAGGGGCCCCGGGTAGGCAGGGAAGCCTCGGAACCGGAACCTGGGAGAGGGGATGGCAGCTCATCCTGGATCACCCTCCGGGACAAGCACCAGGCGATATCCTTCCTGGGCTCCACCGGGTACTATAGGGAGTTCGCACCCCACTATAGTAGCCTGGCGAGGCCCCTGACGGACCGCACCAGGAAGAAGCTGCCCTCCGCAGTCGATTTGACCAACGACTGCGAGACGGCCTTCCAGGCGCTGGAGCATGCCCTTTCTAGCTTCCCGGTACTACAGGCAGCCGACTGCACGCGGCCGTTTATGGTACCGTCTGATGCCAGCCATTGTGGCCTCAGGGTCAGGCTCAATCCAGGTGACCACCTGGGTCAGGAACGAATGGGAGGTTGGTACGCAGGAGCCTGGCTCTCCGGCCGTACCACTTTGCCATTAACCACCAGGGAGGGCGCGGATGGGCGCACGGGGGAACACAGGAATGTGCTGCCCCCTGGCGCCCTCTAAAAGGGGGAGGTGTGAGGAATATGGATTAATATTTACTGTCAGCCATGTCCTCACACCCCCCATTTGCTGACAGGATTTCCCTGCTTCAAAGCCCCCAGCTCTGAGTGTAATTCTGTGTACATGCAAAATAAGTTTACACCCCCCATGTGCTGACAGATTGCAGAGGTAAGGAACTCCACAGGAGGGCCCTGCTTCAAGGAAAAGTTCACACCTCCATGCACCAGTTTGGAGCCAGCTGAATCTTGCAGGAAACCCCCCCCCAGCAGGGGGTATCTGCTTTTGCCTGGTTCAATGAGATTTCCTAGACATATTGGCACCTACCTCTCATAAGGAATTATGAATCACCTGGCCACCGCAGACGCAAACCGGATACATATTTGTGTCCCGGTGGCCACGAGGTACGGTCCCATGGTCTTTGTTTACTCGTACCCAGTCGGGGTAGGGAGATACCCATATCTCCCCATAGAAGCCACCTACCGGTACCAGGTTTGGGCTCTAATTGTAGCCGGAACCCAGGCAGGTCCATTAGTCCCAGAACCATCTCCCTGTGACCCTCTGGTCTGGAGCTATGACCCCTAAAGGGTTTTGTGGGTCATTCACTATCAGCCCAGAAGAGGGGGAGTTGACCCCTCCCTGAGGCAGGGAGGGGATGGACCAGCTACAGGTTAAAAGCCTGGTGCCAGCAAGTAGGTGGCGTCTTTTCTCTAAAGAGGGGTCACATTCTACACATGTGTTTAGAGGGACCCAGGAAATAGCAGGAGATCACAGCCCCTCGTGTGGCCTCCGGTTCAGGACATCGCCAAGGAACTTTCATCATACTTGGTAACTTACTTTCACACTGCTTAATCCTATTGTAACCATATACCCTGTAATCTGTAACCTCAGACCACTGTATATATATTGTCTGTGTATAGTGTTATATCTAGTGTGCTCTTATAGCGATTAAATCTATAATTTAATCTTGTGCTATCTTGTATCTCGATCACGAATCCCCACGTCCGTGTTTTGGCCTAGTTATAAGCTACCGCGGGTTGGTTTCTGACCCTATATAATCCCGTTAGCGGACCGGGCTTATATCAAACGAGAAACTGGTGGCAGTTACCCGGGCTGAGTGTGGGCTGTTTTCACTGCGGCAGTGAAAAGGCCCTTCCAGCTTGTTGCCTCTCTGTGCCCGCGTGGACAGGAGGTGTGTGTGTAAACTATACCAGCCTGACCTTACGTGCTCCTCTGGAGGGCGTAACTTCACGTTTTTGGTAAACCCCGTGATCATACCAGGTCTCGTGAGCTCGACGTGGTTGACGTCAGCGGACACGAGGGGTGGTATTCATCACAATTACTTATAATCTTTATAATACATTATGGTTTTCCAAGGTGTCCTTAAAAATGTTGGCTGTCCATGATTTTGGTATAAGTTGTCCCAAAAAAAATAAAATAAAAATAAAATTCTGGTTGGCAACCCTGATCTTACACCAGCGGAGGAGCACACGAAACACTAGTAAATTTCCTCCATAGTACTATAAAAATACTGCACACAGGTAAAGCCACTGATCGTAATTTTTTTCAAACATATTGATATCAGCTCCTTGTGTTTATAGGTTTAATTCCAGCGTTGTTCTACTATAGCTCATATAATGTCTACTTTGTAAATGATTGTGCAGTGGTTATAATCCAAAAACAGTTGTAATCACAAATTGCTTTACCCACGAGATGATAAAATACTGCTCTGTAAATAAGGGCCATAAAAATCTTGAGATGACAATAGGTTGAGCGTGCTTTCTTTGTAAAATGAACTGACATAAATAAAAACCATATCTTTCAGAACAGTAATTTTTATTCAGTTAACCTCACAACTCTTTATTTACTGCACATCTGTTGCATTTTTTCAGTGTTACTGAGCAACATATGGGTGTTATGATGCATTGATAACTTCAATTATTACAATCTGCACAGTATTTCATGATAAACCAAGTTCAGAATAACGTATGGGGGGAAGAAAGTTACCTGAGTTTATCTGTTAGGAATTTTGTAGTTCCAGCATCCACAATAGTTTCACATTAAATCTGATCTCTCATCCATTAATTTTCGTAACCTAATCCTGCTACTAACAAAGGTAGTACATCACAAGAGACTTTGTTGTGGGTTTTGTTGCATTTCATGGCAAAAAATAGTTTTCTTCCAATCTATCTCTAGATGTAAAAGTTCCCTCATGCTGTCTGGAAGCAACTTTTCCAGGCCTGGACCACAGAAGGTGTAAAACCAGAATATGAATTCCCGCCCATTGATGGGATCTGGTCTGCTACACACTTTATAATAATGCAACTCAGGAATACGTCTCAATCTTTGACTCTTACTCAGTAAAAAATGCAGATGTTATTCTAACTCACATACTCCAAGTTTAAGTTCAAGTTTTTCTATTTAACTCACACTTGCCCACAAATTACTTAGGTAGCTGTTGGCTAAGGACTAAAAGGTTTCTCTTCCAACAGCTCCCTCATGACTCCTCCATACACATGTACATGACCTGATGTGTCCTGATGGCTTATCTCCCAAAGATGAAATCTAACTGCCTATTGTTAAAGGAAGCCCCATACACATTAGATGGTTGGCTGACATGTATATAATGTGTATGGCCAGCTTTAATACAGTGTTAGCAAAAAATGATCTATTGTTAAAATCACCTTTTTATGTTAACCCGTTTCCAACTGCCGCCATACATGTATGGTAGAAGTCAAGTCTTTAAAAATGACATCCGCTTAGAAGCTGAGCGGGCACCATATGCACCAGGTCTCCGCTATTTTACACAGTAGACACCCAGTGCTAATGTCTGTGATAAGAGATAACACCTATCATAGATATTTAATCCCTCAGATGCTGTGGTCAATCATGACCATGGTGTCTGAGCGGCTTCTCCCTAGGAATGCTGCACTCCCAGGGCCTAAATAGCACCCCCTCTGAAGCATTCCTATGGAGCCCTGCCTGTATTGCATCTCCCATAGGCCACAATGGAATTGTTTGCAGTGTATAGGACAAGTCATCTAACATTTGCATGTTCAAGTCCCCTTATGACTTAATATAAGTGTAAAAAAAAGCTTTTATAAATATAAAACATAATTATAAAAATATAAAATATAATGAAAAAAATTAAAAATCATCCTCTTCCCCATAATAAAAATAATCTATAAAAAATAAAGCTATTTTGCACTGCCACATTTCAAAACACTTGTACTATTAAAATATAAATGCATTTATCCCTTACGGTAAATGCTGCAATGTAAAAAAATAAATAAAAAATGGCTGATTTCCACAAGAAATAACAAAAAGTGATCAAAAAGTCATACAGAATCATCCAAAATTGTATCAATAAAAACTATAGCTTGCCCAGCCAAAAATGAGCCCTCACTCAGCTCCATAGACATAACTAAAAAATAAGAAAAGCTAAATGTGGTATTGCTGTAATCGTAGTGACCTGGAAAATAAAGGGAACAGTTCAGTTTTATTGCTAAGGGAACACCAACACTATGGTAGAACATGTTTAATATAAAAACCTGATCTAAACAATAGGCTATTTCTGATGACTCATTCCCTTTAAAGGTGCTATCCCATGCCATTGTAAAAAATTAAAATCATATACAGCTCTATACACCACCACAATGGATTTGAAATGAAACAAACAAGATGTGCTTTAACTGCAGATTGTCAGCTTTAATTTAAGGGTATTTACATCCAAATCAGGTGAACGGTGTAGGAATTACAACAGTTTGCATATGTGCCTCCCACTTGTTAAGGGACCAAAAGTAATAGTACAATTGGCTTCTCAGCTGTCCCATGGCCAGGTGTGTGTTATTACCTCATTTTCCCAATTACAATGAGCAGATAAAAGGTCCAGAGTTCATTTCAAGTTTGCTGTTTGCATTTGGAATCTTTTGCTGTCAACTCTCAAGATGAGATCCAAATAGCTGTCACTATCAGTGAAGCAAGCCATCATTAGGCTGAAAAAACAAAACAAACCCATCAGAGAGATAGCAAAAACATTAGGCATGGCCAAAACAACTTTTTGGAACATTCTTAAAAAGAAGGAACACACCGGTGAGCTTTAGCAACACCAAAAGACCCGGAAGACCACGGAAAACAACTGAATGGTGGATGACCGAAGAATTCTTTCCCTGGTGAAGAAAACACCCTTCACAACAGTTGGCCAGATGAAGAACACTCTCCAGGAGGTAGGTGTATGTGTCTCAAAGTCAACAATCAAGAGAAGACTTCACCAGAGTGAATACAGAGGGTTCACCACAAGATGTAATCCATTGGTGAGCCAGATTAGAGTTTGCCAAACGACATCTAAAAAAGCCTTCACTGTTCTGGAACAACATCCTATGGACAGATGAGACCAAGATCAACTTGTACCAGAGTGATGGGAAGAGAAGAGTATGAAGAAGGAAAGGAACTGCTCATGATCCTAAGCATACCACCTCATCAGTGAAGCATGGTGGTGGTAATGTCATGGCATGGGCAAGTATGGCTGCCAATGGAACTTGTTCTCTTGTATTTATTGATAATGCGACTGCTGACAAAAGCAGCAGGATGAATTCTGAAGTGTTTCGGGCAATATTATCTGCTCATATTCAGCCAAATGCTTCAGAACTCATTGGACGGCGCTTCACAGTGCAGATGGACAATGACCCAAAGCATACTGCAAAAGCAACCAAATAGTTTTTTAATGGAAAGAAGTGGAATGTTATGCAATGGCCAAGTCAATCACCTGACCTGAATCCGATTGAGCATGCATTTCACTTGCTGGAGACAAAACTAAAGGAAAAATGCCCCAAGAACAAGCAGGAACTGAAGCCAGTTGCAGTAGAGGCCTGGCAGAGCATCACCAGGGATGAAACCCAGCGTCTGGTGATGTCTATGCATTCCATACGACCAACATACATATAGGTCTCTCAGGAGGTGACCACATTATTGTTTAAACCGAAAATTTTAAGGGTCTCTAGGACCATCTGTGGCCCTTATTCCTCACTGACTGATTATTAAAACTTATACTTTTATTATATCACATTTAAAATTTGTCCTATTGTATCAGGAGAACACACCATTAAAATTCCTCAGGATCTGGAGTAGGGGTTCTGTGTTTCACACTTTCAAGTACGTTCATGTACATACATTTCCGTCACTACACAGCTTGCTCTGGAGGTGCCTGATACTTCTCAGGTGTCCCTCCTGTCTCTACTTCTTTGTCTAGCTAGGCTTTGTCTCAGCGGTGTATTGAATTATTAGCGTCTCTATTTTTTTCCCCTTTGTCTCCCCCAGATCTTGAACTAAAATCTGCCTCCTGCTTCCCTTCAAATGGTTGGAGAGAAAGCCTGCCATGCCCTACAATCCTGGAGCGATGTTTACTAGGGATGAGCGAACTCGAACTGTATAGTTCGGGTTCGTACCGAATTTTGGGGTGTCCGTGACACGGACCCGAACCCGGACATTTTCGTAAAAGTCCGGGTTCGGGTTCGGTGTTCGTCGCTTTCTTCGCGCTTTTGTGACGCTTTCTTGGCGCTTTTTGAAAGGCTGCAAAGCAGCCAATCAACAAGCGTCATACTACTTGCCCCAAGAGGCCATCACAGCCATGCCTACTATTGGCATGGCTGTGATTGGCCAGAGCACCATGTGACCCAGCCTCTATTTAAGCTGGAGTCACATAGCGCCGCCCGTCACTCTGCTCTGATTAGCGTAGGGAGAGGTTGCGGCTGCGACAGTAGGGCGAGATTAGGCAGATTAACTCCTCCAAAGGACTTGATTAACTGATCGATCTGCAGCTGTGGATCATTGAGCTGCTGATCCTCAATTGCTCACTGTTTTTAGGCTGCACAGACCGTTTGTCAGTCTCATTTTTCTGGGGTGATCGGCGGCCATTTTGTGTCTTGTGGTGCGCCAGCACAAGCTGCGACCAAGTGCATTTAACCCTCAATGGTGTGGTTGTTTTTTGGCTAAAGCCTACATCAGGGTGAAGCTGTCACACCAAGTGCATTTAACCAGCAATAGTCTGTTCATTTTTTGGCCATATACAAAATCAGGGGCAAGCTGCGCCTGTCACCAAGTGCATTTAACCCTCAATGGTGTGGTTGTTTTTTGGCTAAAGCCTACATCAGGGTGAAGCTGTCACACCAAGTGCATTTAACCAGCAATAGTCTGTTCATTTTTTGGCCATATACAAAATCAGGGGCAAGCTGCGCCTGTCACCAAGTGCATTTAACCCTCAATGGTGTGGTTGTTTTTTGGCTAAAGCCTACATCAGGGTGAAGCTGTCACACCAAGTGCATTTAACCAGCAATAGTCTGTTCATTTTTTGGCCATATACAAAATCAGGGGCAAGCTGCGCCTGTCACCAAGTGCATTTAACCCTCAATGGTGTGGTTGTTTTTTGGCTAAAGCCTACATCAGGGTGAAGCTGTCACACCAAGTGCATTTAACCAGCAATAGTCTGTTCATTTTTTGGCCATATCCCAGTCTAATTCTGTCACTAAATCCATACCGGTCACCCAGCGCCTAAATACTAGGCCTCAAATTTATATCCAGCTAAATCTGTCCCTAGTGCTGTAGCTGGGCGAGTTATTTAGTGTCCGTTCAAGCACATTTCTTGTTCTGGGTTGAAATACAATTCCCAATTTAGCAATTTCATAATTTAGTGGTTCCTGCTATATCAGAGCTCTTTGAAATCTATCCCAAAAAGGGTATATAATATTGAAGGTGCACATAGGGTCATTCAGAGTAACTTCACACACACCCGCTACTGTGTATTTCCAAGTCTAATTCTGTCACTAAATCCATACCGGTGACCCAGCGCCTAAATACTAGGCCTCAAATTTAATTCCCTCTAAATCTCTCGTTACCCACCGCTGTACTGTTGTTGCTGGGCAAGATATTTAGTGTCCGTCAAAGCACATTTTTTGTTCTGGGTTGAAGTACAATTCCCAATTTAGCAATTTCATAATTTAGTGGTTTCTGCTATATCAGAGCTATTTGAAATCTATCCCAAAAGGGTATATAATATTGAAGGTGCACATAGGGTCATTCAGAATAACTTCACACACACCCGCTACTGTGTATTTCCAAGTCTAATTCTGTCACTAAACCCATACCTGTCACCCAGCGCCTAAATACTAGGCCTCAAATTTAAATCCCTCTAAATCTCTCGTTACCGTTGTCCTGTTGTAGCTGGGAAAGTTATTTAGTGCCCGTCAAAGCACATTTTTTGTTCTGGGTTGAAGTACAATTCCCAATTTAGCAATTTCATAATTTAGTGGTTCCTGCTATATCAGAGCTATTTGAAATCTATCCCAAAAGGGTATATAATATTGAAGGTGCACATAGGGTCATTCAGAATAACTTCACACACACCCGCTACTGTGTATTTCCAAGTCTAATTCTGTCACTAAATCCATACCGGTGACCCAGCGCCTAAATACTAGGCCTCAAATTTAATTCCCTCTAAATCTCTCGTTACCCACCGGTGTACTGTTGTTGCTGGGCAAGATATTTAGTGTCCGTCAAAGCACATTTTTTGTTCTGGGTTGAAGTACAATTCCCAATTTAGCAATTTCATAATTTAGTGGTTTCTGCTATATCAGAGCTATTTGAAATCTATCCCAAAAAGGGTATATAATATTGAAGGTGCACATAGGGTCATTCAGAATAACTTCACACACACCCGCTACTGTGTATTTCCAAGTCTAATTCTGTCACTAAACCCATACCTGTCACCCAGCGCCTAAATACTAGGCCTCAAATTTAAATCCCTCTAAATCTCTCGTTACCGTTGTCCTGTTGTAGCTGGGAAAGTTATTTAGTGCCCGTCAAAGCACATTTTTTGTTCTGGGTTGAAGTACAATTCCCAATTTAGCAATTTCATAATTTAGTGGTTCCTGCTATATCAGAGCTATTTGAAATCTATCCCAAAAGGGTATATAATATTGAAGGTGCACATAGGGTCATTCAGAATAACTTCACACACACCCGCTACTGTGTATTTCCAAGTCTAATTCTGTCACTAAATCCATACCGGTGACCCAGCGCCTAAATACTAGGCCTCAAATTTAATTCCCTCTAAATCTCTCGTTACCCACCGCTGTACTGTTGTTGCTGGGCAAGATATTTAGTGTCCGTCAAAGCACATTTTTTGTTCTGGGTTGAAGTACAATTCCCAATTTAGCAATTTCATAATTTAGTGGTTTCTGCTATATCAGAGCTATTTGAAATCTATCCCTAAAAGGGTATATAATATTGAAGGTGCACATAGGGTCATTCAGAATAACTTCACACACACCCGCTACTGTGTATTTCCAAGTCTAATTCTGTCACTAAATCCATACCGGTGACCCAGCGCCTAAATACTAGGCCTCAAATTTAATTCCCTCTAAATCTCTCGTTACCCACCGTTGTACTGTTGTTGCTGGGCAAGATATTTAGTGTCCGTCAAAGCACATTTTTTGTTCTGGGTTGAAGTACAATTCCCAATTTAGCAATTTCATAATTTAGTGGTTTCTGCTATATCAGAGCTATTTGAAATCTATCCCTAAAAGGGTATATAATATTCAAGGTGCACATTGGGTCATTCAGAATAACTTCACACACACACGCTTCTGTGCATTTCCAAGTCTAATTCTGTCACTAAATCCATACCGGTCACCCAGCGCCTAAATACTAGGCCTCAAATTTATATCCCGCTGAATTTGAATACAATACATTGGGCCAAATAATATATTTGTTGTTGTGGTGAACCATAACAATGAGAAAAACATCTAGTAAGGGACGCGGACGTGGACATGGTCGTGGTGGTGTTAGTGGACCCTCTGGTGCTGGGAGAGGACGTGGCCGTTCTGCCACATCCACACGTCCTAGTGTACCAACTACCTCAGGTCCCAGTAGCCGCCAGAATTTACAGCGATATATGGTGGGGCCCAATGCCGTTCTAAGGATGGTAAGGCCTGAGCAGGTACAGGCATTAGTCAATTGGGTGGCCGACAGTGGATCCAGCACGTTCACATTATCTCCCACCCAGTCTTCTGCAGAAAGCGCACAGATGGCGCCTGAAAACCAACCCCATCAGTCTGTCACATCACCCCCATGCATACCAGGGAAACTGTCTCAGCCTCAAGTTATGCAGCAGTCTCTTATGCTGTTTGAAGACTCCGCTGGCAGGGTTTCCCAAGGGCATCCACCTAGCCCTTCCCCAGCGGTGAAAGACATAGAATGCACTGACGCACAACCACTTATGTTTCCTGATGATGAGGACATGGGAATACCACCTCAGCATGTCTCTGATGATGACGAAACACAGGTGCCAACTGCTGCGTCTTTCTGCAGTGTGCAGACTGAACAGGAGGTCAGGGATCAAGACTGGGTGGAAGACGATGCAGGGGACGATGAGGTCCTAGACCCCACATGGAATGAAGGTCGTGCCACTGACTTTCACAGTTCGGAGGAAGAGGCAGTGGTGAGACCGAGCCAACAGCGTAGCAAAAGAGGGAGCAGTGGGCAAAAGCAGAACACCCGCCGCCAAGAGACTCCGCCTGCTACTGACCGCCGCCATCTGGGACCGAGCACCCCAAAGGCAGCTTCAAGGAGTTCCCTGGCATGGCACTTCTTCAAACAATGTGCTGACGACAAGACCCGAGTGGTTTGCACGCTGTGCCATCAGAGCCTGAAGCGAGGCATTAACGTTCTGAACCTGAGCACAACCTGCATGACCAGGCACCTGCATGCAAAGCATGAACTGCAGTGGAGTAAACACCTTAAAACCAAGGAAGTCACTCAGGCTCCCCCTGCTACCTCTTCTGCTGCTGCCGCCTCGGCCTATTCTGCTGCTGCCGCCTCGGCCTCTTCCTCCGCCTCTGGAGGAACGTTGGCACCTGCCGCCCAGCAAACAGGGGATGTACCACCAACACCACCACCACCACCTCCGTCACCAAGCGTCTCAACCATGTCACACGCCAGCGTTCAGCTCTCCATCTCACAAACATTTGATAGAAAGCGTAAATTCCCACCTAGCCACCCTCGATCCCTGGCCCTGAATGCCAGCATTTCTAAACTACTGGCCTATGAAATGCTGTCATTTAGGCTGGTGGACACAGACAGCTTCAAACAGCTCATGTCGCTTGCTGTCCCACAGTATGTTGTTCCCAGCCGGCACTACTTCTCCAAGAGAGCCGTGCCTTCCCTGCACAACCAAGTATCCGATAAAATCAAGTGTGCACTGCGCAACGCCATCTGTAGCAAGGTCCACCTAACCACAGATACGTGGACCAGTAAGCACGGCCAGGGACGCTATATCTCCCTAACTGCACACTGGGTAAATGTAGTGGCAGCTGGGCCCCAGGCGGAGAGCTGTTTGGCGCACGTCCTTCCGCCGCCAAGGATCGCAGGGCAACATTCTTTGCCTCCTGTTGCCACCTCCTCCTTCTCGGCTTCCTCCTCCTCTTCTTCCACCTGCTCATCCAGTCAGCCACACACCTTCACCACCAACTTCAGCACAGCCCGGGGTAAACGTCAGCAGGCCATTCTGAAACTCATATGTTTGGGGGACAGGCCCCACACCGCACAGGAGTTGTGGCGGGGTATAGAACAACAGACCGACGAGTGGTTGCTGCCGGTGAGCCTCAAGCCCGGCCTGGTGGTGTGTGATAATGGGCGAAATCTCGTTGCAGCTCTGGGACTAGCCAATTTGACGCACATCCCTTGCTTGGCGCATGTGCTGAATTTGGTGGTGCAGAAGTTCATTCACAACTACCCCGACATGTCAGAGCTGCTGCATAAAGTGCGGGCCGTCTGTTCGCGCTTCCGGCGTTCACATCCTGCTGCTGCTCGCCTGTCTGCGCTACAGCGTAACTTCGGCCTTCCCGCTCACCGCCTCATATGCGACGTGCCCACCAGGTGGAACTCCACCTTGCACATGCTGGACAGACTGTGCGAGCAGCAGCAGGCCATAGTGGAGTTTCAGCTGCAGCACGCACGGGTCAGTCGCACTACAGAACAGCACCACTTCACCACCAATGACTGGGCCTCCATGCGAGACCTGTGTGCCCTGTTGCGCTGTTTCGAGTACTCCACCAACATGGCCAGTGGCGATGACACCGTTATCAGCGTTACAATACCACTTCTATGTCTCCTTGAGAAAACACTTAGGGCGATGATGGAACAGGAGGTGGCCCAGGAGGAGGAGGAGGAGGATGAGGAAGAGGGGTCATTTTTAGCACTTTCAGGCCAGTCTCTTCGAAGTGACTCAGAGGGAGGTTTTTTGCAACAGCAGAGGCCAGGTACAAATGTGGCCAGCCAGGGCCCACTACTGGAGGACGAGGAGGACGAGGATGAGGAGGAGGTGGAGGAGGATGAGGATGAAGCATGGTCACAGCGGGGTGGCACCCAACGCAGCTCGGGTCCATCACTGGTGCGTGGCTGGGGGGAAAGGCAGGACGATGACGATACGCCTCCCACAGAGGACAGCTTGTCCTTACCCCTGGGCAGCCTGGCACACATGAGCGACTACATGCTGCAGTGCCTGCGCAACGACAGCAGAGTTGCCCACATTTTAACCTGTGCGGACTACTGGGTTGCCACCCTGCTGGATCCACGCTACAAAGACAATGTGCCCACCTTACTTCCTGCACTGGAGCGTGATAGGAAGATGCGCGAGTACAAGCGCACGTTGGTAGACGCGCTACTGAGAGCATTCCCAAATGTCACAGGGGAACAAGTGGAAGCCCAAGGCCAAGGCAGAGGAGGAGCAAGAGGTCGCCAAGGCAGCTGTGTCACGGCCAGCTCCTCTGAGGGCAGGGTTAGCATGGCAGAGATGTGGAAAACTTTTGTCAACACGCCACAGCTAACTGCACCACCACCTGATACGCAACGTGTTAGCAGGAGGCAACATTTCACTAACATGGTGGAACAGTACGTGTGCACACCCCTCCACGTACTGACTGATGGTTCGGCCCCATTCAACTTCTGGGTCTCTAAATTGTCCACGTGGCCAGAGCTAGCCTTTTATGCCTTGGAGGTGCTGGCCTGCCCGGCAGCCAGCGTTTTGTCTGAACGTGTATTCAGCACGGCAGGGGGCGTCATTACAGACAAACGCAGCCGCCTGTCTACAGCCAATGTGGACAAGCTGACGTTCATAAAAATGAACCAGGCATGGATCCCACAGGACCTGTCCGTCCCTTGTCCAGATTAGACATTAACTACCTCCCCATAACCATATATTATTGGACTCCAGGGCACTTCCTCATTCAATCCTATTTTTATTTTCATTTTACCATTATATTGCGATGCTACCCAAAGTTGAATGAACCTCTCCTCTGCCTGTGTGCTAGGCCTAAATATATGCCAATGGACTGTTGCAGTGGTGGCTGACATGAAGCCTGATTCTCTGCTATGACATGCAGACTAATTCTCTGCTGACATGAAGCCAGATTGTCTGTTACGGGACCTCTCTCCTCTGCCTGGGTGCTGGGCCTAAATTTATGACAATGGACTGTTGCAGTGGTGGCTGACGTGAAGCCTGATTCTCTGCTATGACATGCAGACTGATTCTCTGCTGTCATGAAGCCAGATTGTCTGTTACGGGACCTTTCTCCTCTACCTGGGTTCTGGGCCTAAATTTATGAAAATTGACTCTTACAGTGGTGGGTGACGTGAAGCCTGATTCTCTGCTATGATATGAAGACTGATTCTCTGCTGACATGAAGCCAGATTGTCTGTTACGGGACCTTTCTCCTCTGCCTGGGTTCTGGGCCTAAATTTATGAAAATTGACTCTTACAGTGGTGGGTGACGTGAAGCCTGATTCTCTGCTATGATATGAAGACTGATTCTCTGCTGACATGAAGCCAGATTGTCTGTTACGGGACCTTTCTCCTCTGCCTGGGTTCTGGGCCTAAATTTATGAAAATTGACTCTTACAGTGGTGGGTGACGTGAAGCCTGATTCTCTGCTATGATATGAAGACTGATTCTCTGCTGACATGAAGCCAGATTGTCTGTTACGGGACCTTTCTCCTCTGCCTGGGTTCTGGGCCTAAATTTATGAAAATTGACTCTTACAGTGGTGGGTGACGTGAAGCCTGATTCTCTGCTATGATATGAAGACTGATTCTCTGCTGACATGAAGCCAGATTGTCTGTTACGGGACCTTTCTCCTCTGCCTGGGTTCTGGGCCTAAATTTATGAAAATTGACTCTTACAGTGGTGGGTGACGTGAAGCCTGATTCTCTGCTATGATATGAAGACTGATTCTCTGCTGACATGAAGCCAGATTGTCTGTTACGGGACCTTTCTCCTCTGCCTGGGTTCTGGGCCTAAATTTATGAAAATTGACTCTTACAGTGGTGGGTGACGTGAAGCCTGATTCTCTGCTATGATATGAAGACTGATTCTCTGCTGACATGAAGCCAGATTGTCTGTTACGGGACCTCTCTCCTCTGCCTGGGTGCTGGGCCTAAATATATGCCAATGGACTGTTGCAGTGGTGGCTGACGTGAAGCCTCATTCTCTGCTATGACATGCAGACTAATTCTCTGCTGACATGAAGACAGATTCTCTGTTACGGGACCTCTCTCCTCTGCCTGGGTGCCGGGGCCTAAATATCTGAGAATGGACTGTTCCAGTGGTGGCTGACGTGAAGCCTCATTCTCTGCTATGACATGCAGACTAATTCTCTGCTGACATGAAGACAGATTCTCTGTTACGGGACCTCCCTCCTCTGCCTGGGTGCTGGGCCTAAATATATGCCAATGGACTGTTGCAGTGGTGGCTGACGTGAAGCCTCATTCTCTGCTATGACATGCAGACTAATTCTCTGCTGACATGAAGACAGATTCTCTGTTACGGGACCTCCCTCCTCTGCCTGGGTGCTGGGCCTAAATATATGCCAATGGACTGTTGCAGTGGTGGCTGACGTGAAGCCTCATTCTCTGCTATGACATGCAGACTGATTCTCTGCTGACATGAAGCCAGATTCTCTGTTACGGGACCTCTCTCCTCTGCCTGTGTGTGTGCTGGGCCTAAATATATGCCAATGGACTGTTGCAGTGGTGGCTGACGTGAAGCCTCATTCTCTGCTATGACATGCAGACTGATTCTCTGCTGACATGAAGCCAGATTCTCTGTTACGGGACCTCTCTCCTCTGCCTGTGTGTGTGCTGGGCCTAAATATATGCCAATGGACTGTTGCAGTGGTGGCTGACGTGAAGCCTCATTCTCTGCTATGACATGCAGACTAATTCTCTGCTGACATGAAGACAGATTCTCTGTTACGGGACCTCCCTCCTCTGCCTGGGTGCTGGGCCTAAATATATGCCAATGGACTGTTGCAGTGGTGGCTGACGTGAAGCCTCATTCTCTGCTATGACATGCAGACTGATTCTCTGCTGACATGAAGCCAGATTCTCTGTTACGGGACCTCTCTCCTCTGCCTGTGTGTGTGCTGGGCCTAAATATATGCCAATGGACTGTTGCAGTGGTGGCTGACGTGAAGCCTCATTCTCTGCTATGACATGCAGACTGATTCTCTGCTGACATGAAGCCAGATTCTCTGTTACGGGACCTCTCTCCTCTGCCTGTGTGTGTGCTGGGCCTAAATATATGCCAATGGACTGTTGCAGTGGTGGCTGACGTGAAGCCTCATTCTCTGCTATGACATGCAGACTAATTCTCTGCTGACATGAAGACAGATTCTCTGTTACGGGACCTCCCTCCTCTGCCTGGGTGCTGGGCCTAAATATATGCCAATGGACTGTTGCAGTGGTGGCTGACGTGAAGCCTCATTCTCTGCTATGACATGCAGACTAATTCTCTGCTGACATGAAGACAGATTCTCTGTTACGGGACCTCTCTCCTCTGCCTGGGTGCCGGGGCCTAAATATCTGAGAATGGACTGTTCCAGTGGTGGGTGACGGGAAGCCAGATTCTCTGCTATGGAACCTCTCTCCAATTGATTTTGGTTAATTTTTATTTATTTAATTTTTATTTTAATTCATTTCCCTATCCACATTTGTTTGCAGGGGATTTACCTACATGTTGCTGCCTTTTGCAGCCCTCTAGCTCTTTCCTGGGCTGTTTTACAGCCTTTTTAGTGCCGAAAAGTTCGGGTCCCCATTGACTTCAATGGGGTTCGGGTTCGGGACGAAGTTCGGATCGGGTTCGGATCCCGAACCCGAACATTTCCGGGATGTTCGGCCGAACTTCTCGAACCCGAACATCCAGGTGTTCGCTCAACTCTAATGTTTACGGATGCCAAGTGTTTTTCTAGTCTGGGGTATAACTCAAATAATTATAAAGCCACTAAGCCACTATATCTGGTGTTCTTATAGCATGTGTTGAGACCCAGTAAGAATTGGGCGGTTTAGCCCTATTTTATCATACGACCAACATACATATAGGTCTCTCAGGAGGTGACCACATTATTGTTTTTTCGGTTTAAACAAAATTTTCGGTTTAAACAATAATGTGGTCACCTCCTGAGAGACCTATATGTATGTTGGTCGTATGATAAAATAGGGCTAAACCGCCCAATTCTTACTGGGTCTCAACACATGCTATAAGAACACCAGATATAGTGGCTTAGTGGCTTTATAATTATTTGAGTTATACCCCAGACTAGAAAAACACTTGGCATCCGTAAACATCGCTCCAGGATTGTAGGGCATGGCAGGCTTTCTCTCCAACCATTTGAAGGGAAGCAGGAGGCAGATTTTAGTTCAAGATCTGGGGGAGACAAGGGGGAAAAAAATAGAGACGCTAATAATTCAATACACAGCTGAGACAAAGCCTAGCTAGACAAAGAAGTAGAGACAGGAGGGACACCTGAGAAGTATCAGGCACCTCCAGAGCAAGCTGTGTAGTGACGGAAATGTATGTACATGAACGTACTTGAAAGTGTGAAACACAGAACCCCTACTCCAGATCCTGAGGAATTTTAATGGTGTGTTCTCCTGATACAATAGGACAAATTTTAAATGTGATATAATAAAAGTATAAGTTTTAATAATCAGTCAGTGAGGAATAAGGGCCACAGATGGTCCTAGAGACCCTTGAAAATTTTCGGTCTATGCATTCCAGACTTCAGGCTGTAATTGACTGCAAAGGATTTGCAACCAAGTATTAAAAAGTGAAAGTTTGATTTATCATTATTATTCTGCCCCATTACTTCTGGTTCCTTAACAAGTGGGAGGCACATATGCAAACTGTTGTAATTCCTACAATGTTCACCTGATTTGGATGTACATACTCTCAAATTAAAGCTGACAGTCTGCAGTTAAAGCACATCTTGTTTGTTTCATTTCAAATCCATTGTGGTGGTGTATAGAGCCAAATATGTTAGAATTGTGTCGATGTCCCAATATTTATGGACCTGACTGTAGTTCTTAACAATCTCTTTGTAACAAAGCTAGGGCCAGCCCTGTACTGCACATGGACCCAGAGATCTCTGTATTCATTTCTCTGCTAGATTTATATCAAGCTGACAGCTCAAGGGGAGTGTCCTTTCTGCTGCAGCTCAGGGTGTGTGTCTCAGCTCTCCCTATCACAACTCAGGAGGCAGTTGAAGGATGAAACTAAGCATGGGCGGCCCTCTGAGTGAGCAGGACAAAAAAATAAGAAAAAGAACAAAGAGCAGGTGGCGCTATACAGATACATTTTATTGAATAACTCACTGGCTATACACACATTTTTTATTACATGCAATTACAAAATTATTCAGATCCAGGAGCTGGTTTTAAAACCCTAGGATATTGTTCGTGGGACAGCCACTTTAAGTATTTTCTTAAGGATTCTCTGGCTGGTAATGTCCTAGAAGATCCTATTTCCCATAACCCATGTTGTTCAGGGCACCCATCCATCTACAGTATGAGATGCCCAGATTATTTGATTCTGGTTCTTAATTTGACCCATAATTGATATCGTCACAGGAGTCAACTTTTAAAGCAGGGGTAGGGAACCTCCGGCCCGAGGGTTGTATGCGGCCCGCAGAACCATTTCATGTGGCCCCCGGCCCCCTGCCAGAGCATATTGTAAAAATGCTAATGACCACTTCCATTATGGAAGCGTTCACTAGCATGCAGGAGCCACAGGAAGATGAGAACAGCGCTGCAGTAGCTATACTCGCCTTCCCTGGTCTTCTTCCGGCCCTACGCTGTGTAGACGCGCATTATGACCTGACGCTGTGTGCTGTCAGGTCACAGTACAGTGCAGTGGGAAGAAGACCAGGGAGTAAATCTGTCAAGAGGCAGCGCCGTCCGAAGATGGAAAGGTAAGTTTATTTATTTATTTTAAATGTCTGATCTGAGGTCTGATTGGGGCTGATCAGAGGATAATGGAGGGTGGGGAGGGTCTGATGGGGGTCTGATCTGAGACTCGGGGTCTGATAGGGGTTTGATCTGAGGCTGGGGGGTCTGATGAGGGTCTGATCTGAGGCTGGGGGTCTGATAGGGGTTTGAACTGAAGCTGGGGGGTCTGATGAGGGTCTGATCTGAGGCTGGGGGTCTGAGGGGGTCTGACCTGAGGCTAGGGAGGGTCTGATGGGGGCCTGATCTGAGGTTGGGAGGTCTGATGGGGGTGTGATCTGAGGCTGGGGGTCTGATGAGGGTCTGCTCTAAGGCTAGGGAGGGTCTGATCTGAGGCTGTTGTAGGCTGGGGGGTCTGATAGAAGGCTGATTTTAGGCTGATGGAGGTGGGGGCAGATCTGAGGCTGAGAAAGGGTCAAAAACAGGGACAGTTGCTAAGAAAGAGGCAGGGACAGTGGGAAGGAGAGTGAAAGCTGGGTAAGCCCCTCTCTAGACCCCTCTGGGTTTAGCTTGGCTGCCATTAATGCCAAATAAAGAACTAAATATATAACATTCTCAACTTAAAAACTAGACTTCTACATGTGGTCAAAATTGCGTCTGTACTATTCATAATATATAGTGCAGCGCCATTTTGTGCTGCAAAAATACAGTGCTCTAGATTTTTTTATTCAAGCACAATTTCTGTATCTTACCCTTAAGTCACTTATATGTTTGACCAAATATAGCAGTCACATTTTTAAGTTGAGAATTTTGTATGGCCCTCAAACGATGTACCAAATATCCAAATGGCCATCGGCAGCAAAAGGGTTCCCCACCCCTGCTTTAAAAGAAAAATAATAAATGTGTTTTTTATTATTCTGTGGTGGCAAAGCCTGTAAGAAACACATTCTCATCTTCTCTGAACTCAAAGTCAAGATAAATGATTTATGAAAAATTGAAAAACCATCTCTGTAGTTTGCTGTAGACATTGGACTCTTGCCTCTCTTCATTTAATTCTCCTCTGAGTTTAGTGTTCCTAATTCCCTTCTTAACATCTTCATCTCTGAGTAGTTCCCCCTCATTCCTCATTCTCCATTTTCTTTATTTCGGTACCATCCAGAAAGGGGAGTAAAGGGCTCTTGACCCGGCCGAGAATCCACCAGATGACCGCTAATGAGCATTAGCGACTATCTGCCAGTGTAAAGGTGCTGCCGATTACCCAATGAACAAGCAAAATGCTGGTTCACCAGGTAATTGAATCGTTTGTGTAGGCATCTAAATTATCGTTTGCTGGCAGCATCACTGCATGTATAGTTTATTGTTGCCAAAGTATCTAAACAAACCTTTCATATGGAAGATGCCATCATGAATAATTGCACTCGGATTACACAGGGGTCTTCTTCTGTAATACCTCTGTCTGGTTTAATCACATGGGTGGAAAATACTTTTTTACTTCCCCATGGCTCCTCTGTCTTGTTTTGACAGGGAACCGCAAAATGCATAGAACTTTGGAATCAGAATAGATAATGACCTTTCTTTTATAGCCATTAAAGGTTGTATGTGATTTTTGTCATGAACCAGCAGGTTTTAACCCACTGTGCCACATGTCCTACCTCCTCTAAGGGCATTGTCTAAGTGAACCCCTCGATTGTCACAGTACCGCTGATGGTGGGAATAGACTTTCCTGTACAGTGTTCATTTTAGGACATGGTCAGATATCATAGTCAAGTATCAAAATAATGCCAATGTGACACCTGACCCTGATACCTGACTCTGACACCTGACACCTGACTCTGACACCTGACACCTGACTCTGACACCTGACTCTGACACATGACCCTGACACCTGACACCGACACCTGACCCTTACACCTGACCCTGACCCTGACACCTGACCCTGACACCTGACTCTGACACCTGACCCTGACACCTGACCCTGACACCTGACCCTGACACCTGACTCTGACACCTGACACCTGACCCTGACACCTGACCCTGACACCTGACCCTGACACCTGACCCTGACCCTGACACCTGACCCTGACACCTGACCCTGACACCTGACTCTGACACCTGACACCTGACCCTGACACCTGACACCTGACACCTGACACCTGACTCTGACACCTGACACCTGACTCTGACACCTGACCCTGACACCTGACACCTGACCCTGACACCTGACCCTGACACCTGACTCTCATATCTGAGTTTGACTTATGCTCTTCATAGGTCAGGGTCAAAGTGAGAATGAGTTATAGATATATACTATGTATTTGTATGCTAAATCACACAACCAAAGTATGTCTATTGCTGAGCTTATAGCTCTGTGCCTAAAATGCTGTAAGCTAACACATTACAGTGTTATGAGCGCAGAGCTGATAGCTCAGTGGTAAAGAAGGAAACAAAGGATTTTAGGTTTACTGTGGTTTTGAATGCTACATCACATAGATGAACAAAAAGCCTAAGCTCATACAAGGCAAGCTGGTGGCTCAGTGCTAATGCTGTTGCCCCATGTCCAGGCCTTCTGAGTTCAAAGCCCCTTTCAGCCTCAAAAAAATATTTACATTTTATTATGCCCTAGATAAGAGGCAAATTTAAATGATGTGTGACGCTGACGTGTGACGCTGATATCTGACGTCCTTCACTTCTCAGTGTCACAAGGGATTTTAGCTTTACTGTGGTTTTGTATTCTACATCACATAGATGAACAAAAATCACAAGCTTATCTAAGGCAAGCCGGTAGCTCAGTGGTAATGCTGCTGCCCCATGTCCAGGCTTTCTGAGTTCAAAACCCCTTTCAGCCTCTAACAAGTGTTTATATTTTATTATGCCCTAGATAAGAGGCAAATTTAAATGATGTGTGACGCTGACGTGTGACGCTGATGTCTCACGTCCTTCATTTGTCAGTGTCGCAAGGGATCTTAGGTTTACTGTGGTTTTTGCTATACTACATCTCATAGATCAAAAAAATCACCACCTTTAGTGTCTAAAGCTATAGCTCAGTGGTAAGACACTTGCTTTGCATGTAGTGTTCATGGGTTCAAAACCCATTTTAGGCTTTTAATAAAATTTATATTTTATTGAGCTCTAGATCAGAGTCAAATTCAAGTGCTGTGTGATGTAAGTAGTCCTTTTATTTTATTTTATTAAGAGTACATGGGCAGCACTATAGTAAAGGGGGCCCTGTATACAGAGCTGTATCCTGGATTTTACATATATACTGTATATATGTGTATTATACACCCAGTGTGCTACAGCTTCACCACACTGAGATCTGCTCAGAAAGCTGATATACATATCACTGCTTTATCCACGGACACAATATATGGTCATACAGATGGCAGTACTATGTGATAGCTTCTAAGTATAGAAAACCATGTGGTAATGTCATAGCTCGGAGGTTACATTAATGGCTTTGCTTGTTGAAGTCCCCAGAAAGACATATGTATTTTTCTTTTATAGCATATACTATAATAAATAATATGTCATTAACCCATAGGATACCAGCGCTGTACATGTATGTCGCTGGAAACACGGTCACAAATCCCAGCGCCATACAGGTACAGCGCTCTGATCGGGCGGCCACAGGAGCTACTCCCGCCTGATCAGCTGCAGTGGTCCGGCAGGCACTAATAGTTGGACCCCTGCTGTATGCACCGGCATCGGTGAAAACACTGATGCCTGCTCATTAACCCTTGCACTGCCGCAGTCAGCGCTGACGGCTGCATGTGCGGTATCCCCGTGGTGCTGTCATGTCAGCCTGCTGTCTAGCCCTGTCAGTCAATGGGGGGAGGGGTGTGTGTGCAGAGCACAGGGGGTGTTATAGAGCATTGCTCAGAATATTAAGCCCCGCCTCTGAGGGCTCCAATTGTTTATTTGCATATGAATCTCTGCATATCTCTGCAGCTATTTATCATACATAATCAGCATAATGAGCCCTACCAGGCAGTATGTATGGTCTAATAGGGTTGATTCTGGCGACAGAGCCTCTTTAGCCTCTTATGGACACAGGGCGTACCTGTGTATTTCCGATCACCGCTGCACGGCGGGCAGTGTTAGGAACGGTGTGCCTGCTGAAATCATTCAGAAGGCACCCTGTGACAATGCCGAGGGGGGGTCCTGTGACCATCCTCCCCTATATCGGCGATTGCTGCAAACCGCAGGTCAATTCAGACCTGCGGTTTGCAGCATTTCCAGGTTATTCAGGTCTCCGGTGACCCGGAATAGGAGAGGGATCAGTGGTGTAATATACACCACCAATCACCCTCCGTAGATCCTGTGAGGTGGCGGTGACGGAAGATGAGGGTGAGGATCACCTGTGATTGGTTGGAGGGACTGACCTGGAGATAAGGTCCTGGAGCTCCTCTCTCCCCGCCCACAGACTTCTGTGTGAGTAAGGAGAGAGGAGCCCTGTGTCGGTCCATTTGCATCCCACACGATCCGCCGCCATCCGTGGCCCCTGAGACCCCATAAAGTGCCATCTGGCATATAAACATTTAGGGAGAGCTTTAGGTTAGGCAGGGGTAGTGAAAAAAAAAAAAAAAAGTTAATTTTTGTGTGCAGCACCCGGATCTGAGGGTGTCTGGGGTCCCCAGCAACTTGTGCGACCCCCGTCCCCCCTTGTGCGACCCCCGTCCCCGCTGACTGTGGCCGGCACTCTTAGCTGTAAAAGAGCGCCTGGCCACTGTTAGCGCATCGCTCACCCCACTGCTGATCAGCGAGTTTTTGGGCTGTGAGCAATTTTTCGGGGATTCTGTTAGGTTAGGGTAGGGTATACATAAAAACACACCGCCCCCCACACACACACTAAATAAAGTTTTACACACACACGCACTCCCCTTTAGCGTTCTAAGATGGCCCGCCGGATGTTCTCGGCTGAGGAGGCATACGCCCAGCTGCTCTCCGACTCCGAGAGCCCCAGTGAGGACGAGGATGACCCCACTTTCCTGTTGTCATCCTCGTTCTCCTCATCATCTAGTGATGATGATGAGCCCCAAGGCGATGGAGACGCCGCCAGGCGGAGCCCCCCATGCCAGGAGCCCTGTGGCCCACACTAGTATGAGCAGCCCTGGGGCTTGTACTAGTTTTCCGGCCCACCAGGCGAATTCACCTGATCCCTCTACCGGTGAACTTGACTGGAGTACCCCAGAGGATTTTGAGCCCTTGATTCCTGACTTTTTTGGCCAACCAGGAATCCAGACACAGTGGGCTTCACTGAATATGACATTTTTAGGTTTTTTTCAGTGAACAATTTGTGAATCTGATGGTGGAGCAAACAAACTTGTTCACCCAACAGTTTATAGCCCAATTTCTCCCGAGTCAGAAAATACCTCATATGTGGATGTAGAGTGATCTGCGGGTGAACTACGCGGCTCAGAAGAGAAAGAGCGCTATTGGGATTTTGGACAACCAAAATCGCAATGGCGCTCCTTTTCTTATGAGCCATGTAGTTCGCCTGCAGAGCACTTTACGTCCACATATGGGGTATGTCCTTACTCAGGAGAAATTGGGCTACGAATTTTGGGGCGTGTTTTCTCCTATTACCCCTTGTAAAAATTAAATAAAAGGGGCTACAAGAACATGTTAGTGTAAAAAAAAGGAGATTTTGAATTTTCTCCTCCACTTTGCAGCTATTCCTGTGAAGACTGTGAAATAAATTAAAATGGGGGAAGAGCAGGGGCGGACTGAGAACCCTCAGGGCCCCCGGGCAAAATAAATCAAGGGCCCCCTTACAGGCCCCACCCATGTTCTGCTGCAAGACCCACCCTTGTCCCGCCTCCAGCCACACCCTACACAATCTTTAATAAGATTTCAAAGTTAAAGCGACACAAAAGGCACCCAGACCACTTCAGCTCATTGATGTGGTCTGGGTACAGTGTCCCTTTTGCAAATCGAGCTGCAATGTTCTAGAGAAACTGCATTGTTTACGTTCCAGCAATAAGTCGGCCTCTAGTCGCTGGCGGCCACCTGAGGGCTTCCTGGAGTAAAACAGACCTTTAGTCCGGTATCTGACGCTGGACGTCCTCACACTCTGCATGATGACCTCCAGGGTCAGATTTTTCCCCATAGGAAAGCATTGATTCAATGCTTTCGTATGGGGTGATCTAATCTCAGCGTCCATTAGTGAGGCTCTGTTAGAAACAGTCCCCTCCACCTTGTACTTGTTCCACTGATCTGCTACTTGCGGGCTACGTGGGCATGAGTTCAGTCACTTCGGCGCGTGATCCCGCGAGACCCGTGACCTACAGCAGCGGGTCTCTCGAGATCACGCGCTGCAGGACGGGATAGCGCACCGAAGTGACTGAACTCATGCCCGAGCAGCCCACAAGTAGCGGAACAATTACAAGAGGGATGGGGAATAGCCAAATTAAAAAAATATTTTGAACCAAAAGGTGTGCTTTTGGTGGGTTTTGAACTAATGGTGGTCTGTGGATGGCACTGTTGTGGGGTCTCTGTGGATGGCACTGTTGTGGGGTCTCTGTGGATGGCACTGTTGTGGGGGCTCTGTGGATGGCACTGTTGTGGGGGCTCTGTGGATGGCACTGTTGTGGGGGCTCTGTGGATGGCACTGTTGTGGGGGCTATGTGGATGGCACTGTTGTGGGGGCTATGTGGATGGCACTGTTGTGGGGGCTCTGTGGATGGCACTGTGGGTGACACATATATAGCACCTTATGCTATATATGTGTCATCCACAGATACCCCCATAACAGTGTCCTGTGAGTGAATGACCCCCAATACAGGGTCTGGGGGCCGGCATCTGGTGTTGTAATGGCAGCGGGGCCCGGTGCAGTCACTGTATTCTATTGCACCGGGCCCCGCTCACTGTAATACTAATTTTCATATGTGAACAAGAACAAGAGAAATCCTCTGCGATCCTCTCCCTCTCTGTACTCACAAACTCAGTAGCAGGCAGGCCGGGCGGCAGCGCAACTCACTGACGTCACGCGCCTGCTCCTCCCACTTTATGAATGGAGCAGGCGCGTGACGTCAGTGAGTTACGCTGCCGCCTGGCCTGCCAGGCTGTTACTGAGTTTGTGAGTACGGAGAGGGAGAGGATCGCAGAGGATTTCTCTTCTTGTTCACATATGAAAATTAGTATTACAGTGAGCGGGGCCCGGTGCAATAGAATACAGTGACTGCACCGGGCCCCGCTGCCATTACCACCATTACCAAGCCAGCATAACATTCGGAATTGGGGCGCTGGGCATAACACATTATGCTATTCTGCGGCGGGCCCCCATCCCGGCCGGGCCCTCGGACCATGTCCGAAGTGCCCGACCGGTCAGTCCGCCCCTGGGGAAGGGAATTATAAATTTAGTACTCCATTGAAGTGTGGTACTCCCTGAAGCAACCGTCAATACAGAGGCACGTGATTGGGGCACGTGTCACACTGAGTGGTGGTGTCCTTCCGTTACCCCCTCCTGTTACACACGCTGCACTTTTTTGGGGACCGTCCCTTCTTTCCAGTATGGGGGAACCACACCTTGAAAGTGTTGGCCAGGGACGATCCGGGCGCCTCCAATTCCCAAGGTACTCCGGCCTGCTCTTTCCCGGTCAGAAAAGATCAGGGCCTTGAGGACTGCCTCATAGAACTGGAGGAATGTCCCTGTGCTGCCAGCGCTCTGTGACAGCACAAAAGAGTTGTACAAGGCAACCTGCACCAAGTAGACCGCAACTTCTTTGTACCATGCTCGGGTTTTGCGCATGGTGTTTAGGGTTGCCACCTTTTCTTCAAGCCAAACCTGAACAGAAGGGAGGGAGGGCCCCCTTCCAAGCCCCACCCATGTCCTGCCTCCAACCACGCCCATGTCCCGCCCCCAGCCACACCCATGTCCCGCCTCCACCCCTGGTCGCTGTCGCACCACGATCGTTACGCCCCTGATCCCGTCACTACAGAAATACAGCGCCTCATACCTCTTACATCCAGTGACGTCTCCTTTGATGTAGATGTTCTCTTTCCTCATCTTCTCCTTTCAAACCTTCAGACCAGACACCATTTTTCAGCCATTTCTCGTCTCTGCAGTTTGACAATAAAAATCTTAGTTTACTACTTTTCCATCATCCTCCCATCTTCTGGACAAATCATCCTACTACCCCCAATACTGTGCCGCTGTGCTCCCCAATACTATACTGCAGAAACAGATAAACCCCCTGATAATGGTAGTTCCACACAGAGCCCCCCATATAAAATACCCCTTCTTTGTGGCCTCAGTAGAAGCCCCCAAATAATGTGCCAGTAAGAAGTGCCCCCATAGATGCCCCAATGTGTCAGTAAGAAGTGCCTCTTTTCTCCCGCCCAATATGTGCCAGTATAAGGTGCCTTTTCCCCCCCTTCCCTTATATGTGCCAGTATCAAGTGCCTCTTCCCCCCCTTCCCTTATATGTGCCAGTATCAAGTGCCTCATTTATCCCCCCCAATATGTGCCAGTATAAGGTGCCTCTTTCCCTCCCTTCCCCCCATATGTGGCAATTTCAAGTGCCTCATTCTCTCCCCCCAATATGTGCCAGTATGAGGTGCCTCTTTCCCCCCCTTCCCCCATATGTGGCAGTTTCAAGTGCCTCATTCCCCCCCCCAATATGTGCCAGTATAAGGTGCCTCTTTCCACCCCTTCCCCTATATGTGCCAATTTCAAGTGCCTCTTTTCTCCTCCACCCCCAAATATGTGCCAGTATAAGGTGTCTCCCCCCCCTTCCCCCATATGTGCCAGTTTCAAGTGCCTCATTTCTCCTCCTCCCCAATATGTGCCAGTATAAGGTGCCTCTTTCCACCCCTTCCCCCATATGTGCCAATTTCAGGTGCCTCTCTTCTCTAAAAAAAATAAAAAAATGTTTTACTTACCTCCAACGATGCGATGCAGGCCTCTTCCCGGCCTGTGTACCGTGCTGTATGGCTCAGGCGGCGTGATGACATAATCGCGCCGCCTGCACCAGCCTCTGATAGGCTGCGGACCTTGTGCCTGCAGCCTATCAGAGGAACAGGGGAGGGAGACGCCTCTCCCTCCCCTGCCGCAGCACAGCTGTCTGTATCGCTGTCCTGAGGACGGCGATACAGATGACTATGGAGATGAGCGCTTCCACAATGGAAGTGCTCATCTCCCTGTGCCCAGCCACCGCCGCCATCATTCACAGCTGATCCTGTGCCTGGGTCTGACAAAGGCATGTACCCGGGCACAGGATTGCAAACCCGGACTGTCCGGGTCATTCCCGTATGGGTGGCAACCCTATTCTGAGCAATGCTCTATAACACCCCCTGTGCTCTGCACACACACCCCTCCCCCCATTGACTGACAGGGCTAGACACCAGGCTGACGTCACAACACCACGGGGATACCGCACATGCAGCAGTCAGCGCTGACTGCGGCAGTGCAAGGGTTAATGAGCAGGCATCAGTGTTTTCACCGATGCCGGTGCATACAGCAGGGGTCCAACTATTAGTGCCTGCCGGACCACTGCAGCTGATCGGGAGGGAGTAGCTCCTGTGCCGCCCGATCAGAGCGCTGTACCTGTATGGCGCTGGGATTTGTGACCGTGTTTCCAGCGACATACATGTACAGCGCTGGTATCCTATGGGTTAATGACATATTATTTATTATAGTATATGCTATAAAAGAAAAATACATATGTCTTTCTGGGGACTTCAACAAGCAAAGCCATTAATGTAACCTCCGAGCTATAACATTACCACATGGTTTTCTATACTTAGAAGCTATCACATAGTACTGCCATCTGTATGACCATATATTGTGTCTGTGGATAAACCAGTAATGTATAGCAGCTTTCTGAGCAGATCTCAGTGTGGTGAAGCTGTAGCACACTGTGTGTATAATACACATATATACAGTATATATGTAAAATCCAGGATACAGCTCTGTATACAGGGCCCCCTTTACTATAGTGCTGCCCATGTACTCTTAATAAAATAAAAAAAAGGACTACTTACATCACACACCACTTGAATTTGACTCTGATCTAGAGCTCAATAAAATATAAAATATAAATTTTATTAAAAGCCTAAAAGGGGTTTTGAACCCATGAACACTACATGCAAAGCAAGTGTCTTACCACTGAGCTATAGCTTTAGACACTAAAGGTGGTGATTTTTTTGATCTATGAGATGTAGTATAGCAAAAACCACAGTAAACCTAAGATCCCTTGCGACACTGACAAATGAAGGACGTGAGATATCATCGTCACACGTCAGCGTCACACATCATTTAAATTTGCCTCTTATCTAGGGCATAATAAAATATAAACACTTGTTAGAGGCTGAAAGGGGTTTTGAACTCAGAAAGCCTGGACATGGGGCAGCAGCATTACCACTGAGCTACCAGGCTTGCCTTAGATAAGCTTGTGATTTTTGTTCATCTATGTGATGTAGAATACAAAACCACAGTAAAGCTAAAATCCCTTGTGACACTGAGAAGTGAAGGACGTCAGATATCAGCGTCACACGTCAGTGTCACACATCATTTAAATTTGCCTCTTATCTAGGGCATAATAAAATGTAAATATTTTTTTGAGGCTGAAGGGGGCTTTGAACTCAGAAGGCCTGGACATGGGACAACAGCATTACCACTGAGCCACCAGCTTGCCTTGTATGAGCTTAGGCTTTTTGTTCATCTATGTGATGTAGCATTCAAAACCACAGTAAACCTAAAATCCTTTGTTTCCTTCCTTACCACTGAGCTATCAGCTCTGCGCTCATAACACTGTAATGTGTTAGCTTACAGCATTTTAGGCACAGAGCTATAAGCTCAGCAATAGACATACTTTGGTTGTGTGATTTAGCATACAAATACATAGTATATATCTATAACTCATTCTCACTTTGACCCTGACCTATGAAGAGCATAAGTCAAACTCAGATATGAGAGTCAGGTGTCAGGGTCAGGTGTCAGGGTCAGGTGTCAGGTGTCAGGGTCAGGTGTCAGAGTCAGGTGTCAGGTGTCAGAGTCAGGTGTCAGGGTCAGGTGTCAGGGTCAGGGTCAGGTGTCAGGGTCAGGTGTCAGGGTCAGGTGTCGGTGTCAGGGTCAGGTGTCAGGGTCAGGTGTCAGGGTCAGGTGTCAGGTGTCAGGGTCAGGTGTCAGGGTCAGGTGTCAGGGTCAGGTGTCAGGGTCAGGTGTCAGAGTCAGGTGTCAGAGTCAGGTATCAGGGTCAGGTGTCACATTGGCATTATTTTGATACTTGACTATGATATCTGACCATGTCCTAAAATGAACACTGTATTCCTGATCAGAACACCAGGTTGCTATCTCTTGAGGAGGATAGGCACAGGAGGCAGCTGATCCAGGCAGACCAGGAGGTACCTGAGAAAGGTACAAGAGGTACAGATGTTATCAGCAGCCTGAATCGTTACCAGGAGCAACAGTGCAGGATCGAAGGATCAGGCAGAGGCGAAATCAGCAATAGGTCAGTGCAGGCATCACAGGTACAGGTCAGGCAATCCGGGTCGGCAACAGGAGAGTCAAGTCAAGCAGGCAGGGATCAAACAGTTAGCAGAGTTCAGGAATACAAGTAATAGTCAGGAACACAGGAACACAAACGGATATCAGGAACCTTGACAGGACACAAGGACCTTGACACTGAGGCATCTGGGAAGGGGGCTGAGCCACTTATATATGTGCAGGAGGGCTAGGATTGGTTGGAGAGATCACATGTGACTTGCTCCGGCCCTTAAGGAAATGCTGCATGAAACAAGCAACAAGCATGCTGTTGCCACGGCCGAATGGAAACTCTGGCAGCAGATCACACCTGAACACGGCGCCGGGACTGTGGCGGTAACCAGGGGAACAGCACTGTACAGCAGCCGCTGTTACAATTTTTATGCACTGAGCAGCATAACATTAAAACCACCGAATAATGAAACCAATTGTCTCAAGCGGAATGGGGGGGGGGGGGGGGGGGGGGGGCGCCAGGCTAGCACTATAAACTGCTATAGTGCAAGAGCCGACATCACCGTCATGTGATCAATCCAGGCGGGGTCAGAGTTCAGCAGTGGATAAGTGATGAGCCTGACAAACTTTGGAAGTTCTAGTCCTCTCCTCTTATACTCCCTCAATGAAATATTCTCTGATATCCCATAACACCTGCCTTGACATGTTAGGTTTTGTAGTCCTCTCTCCACTTATATCTCCTAACTGTAATCTTCTCTGACGCTGATATATATAATTCCATTTCCATTCTGTATGTTGTGTTGTCACTCACTGCCCTAGTTACGGTTTCCTCCTTTTGGGGGTTATGAAAGTGGTCACCCTAGGAATAATGAACAGTTAATTTTTGAAGCTGATGTGTTGAAAAAA
The DNA here is from genome assembly GCF_014858855.1 of Bufo gargarizans. Classification (NCBI taxonomy): domain Eukaryota; kingdom Metazoa; phylum Chordata; class Amphibia; order Anura; family Bufonidae; genus Bufo; species Bufo gargarizans. The sequence continues at coordinate 89,318,234 of NC_058087.1, read as the reverse complement.
TAGATTGCTTGATTGTGTTGGATTGGATTGTGCATGTTTATGTGTATACTGTGGGGACTCGCTCTGGTAGACCAGATTAGCGGACGGAGTATAGCGGCAACAACAAGTACTTTGGCGCAAACAGTTCAGTGTTTTATTCACAATTTAGGCAAGTGACAAAAAAAGCTGTCATATTCAAATAAAAAGTCACCTTGCGGTGTTGGTGGTAATTCACACCATGCGGAAATTCTGCCTCAAAGAGTCCTTGCTGATAGCAGCACCAACCTGTTTTCATGCCAAAGAGGTAGCAAGCCTTCATCCAGACACAAGGCTTCCAGATCCCAACACAGAGACATGGCTTCTGATCGCAGCTGCCTATTTAAGGACAGCCAGGTGCTGCCTAAACCTGGACCGGCATTAAAAATTCGGGTTCAGTATTTGACCTCACCTGGTTGTAAATCAGCCCAACAGCACATGCTGGGAGGAAAATACCTGTTTTCCCAAACCAAACCTGTCACTGTGTCACAATACTCACACGCAAACATTTTATAACTTTTATTCCTCTTTATGTATTTATATATTTAAAGATCAATTTTTTTAACTTTGTCCATTCAGATTAAAATGTCAACTATTACACTATTAAGCAGAGGGCAGCTGTGATGTTTGGATTTCACTTCACTTATTTTTTTCTTTGTCTATGAGTAAAGAAAGTAAAATCAATAGATGCTTCTAAACTGTCGTGGAAGAAAAAATGTTGCAGTGGGGACACAATAATGTTAAAATGTGATGACGAGTTTTGCAGGTCAAGATCCCAGTGCACTTATCATAGCCAGAGAGATGAACTGACAGATAACAAACACAATGTGAGATGGTCTAGCGGAGTTGAAGGCTGCGTTTTCTCTCTGAAAGCTTTAATTTCTCAAGAAAAGTTGAGGTTGGACAGTGAGTTTAAATTGAAGTGTGAAGCCCTTTGGCGCTACTTTAAACCCACACTGGAGCACAAACACTTTCAGCATTGTAAAAACACAATAGCCTGGCCTCTGTTTCTCTATATCTTCTTTATTACTTTTACTATGAAGCTATTAAAGGAGACTGAAAAAAGAAGGCAAAGGTTTTCTGAACGTAACATTTTATGTTCAGGTGAAAGAAAAATCACATTCCAAATAAATGTCTCAGACTAGCTCTAAACAACACAGTCCAGTACAGGGGAAATTCGGACGCATGTGTATTGTAACTGTATCATCATCCGCGTAAACGTTTGTGTCCATTATTGTAAATTGCTTCCAGCCATTTAAACTGTAGGCTAGAGAGCTGCCTTTGCTGTGTCTATTATAATAACTCTTATTGCACATAGAATTTCAACTAACAATGAGCCATCAATATTAAAAAACTAAATATACTCTTTAACAATGATATCAACAATAGTATACTGCTGCAACTAGGTAGTTAATGCTCAGCAATGTGTTATCATGTCCCATCCCATTCAGTTTAATCCTTTAGTGCAGTCATTGCCCCCATTCCTGCCATGTACAGATGCATTTTGTAAGATTGCATAGCCATTATAATACTCTGCAATCCAGAAAGAGGGTTTTTTGAATTTTTTTCCATCGAATTTTTTTTTTCATGGATTTTTTAAATTCAAAATATGTTTCATTTTTTATTTTGGCCGCTTAATAGTCCTACCAGGGGACTTTTACATGTGGTAATTTGATTGCTTCCATAATGCACTTTACTTACTATGTAGTACAGTGTATTAGGCTCATTCACATGACCATAAGTCATCTGTGTCTGGCTGTGTGAATCTCTTATTGTAGCACAGACAAAATTACTTGAATAGGTCCATGATCCGCAATACAAAGCAAAAGATAGGACATGGAGGGCGGCCACGCATGCGGGGTGCACCCTCCGGAACTTTGCGGGCTTCGTTTTAAGTATAGGTGTGGGTCCCAGAGGTGGAACCTGCGCCTAACAGACATTGGGGGCATATCCTAGAGATGTCCAGGATGGGAATAACCTTTGAAAAGCAGCTGGAGTGAAGATGCTTCCTTTGAGCAAGTGCCCGATTCCATCTGCTTTTAACTTTTTCATGGTGGTGCTGGTCACCAACCTGTTTTGGACATGACTGCAGCTGCAAGACTTTATCAAATACCTGCACGCAGCATTGTGCCCACTCCCACAACCAACAGGGGTGAACATATTGAGCACACAGATCATTTTCTAGGGGGTGAATTACTCACTACTGCAGAAGATTACATTTGTTACAGTGTACATTAAGTAAAAAAAATATATTGTCCAAATAAATACCAATATACTAGTAGTGACCATAGCTTTACTCTTCGCGGATAAAGCAATTCAGGATTTGTCCTGTGGGACTATTCAGCTTATGTATCTAAATGTATCTGTAAGCAGGTTAGTTCTTTTCAGAAATGCTCATTATTTATAGATTGTTAGAACTAATTGTTGAACGTATAATTGAGCGTATATGTGCATTCAGAACTCATAAGGGCCCATGCATAAGGAAGTATTATGGCTCTGCATGAGCTCTGAATTGGAGGCAAACCTTTTATTTATTTATTTTTTTCAAAATTCATAAGTAGTCACAAATATGACATGTTCCATCAGGTGTGTATTATACAGATATTGGCCGCTGTTTTATACCGTGGTGTACAAAGACAATATTGTCTGCACACCTCATACTACACAGCTGAACTGTACACGCAATCATGGGAAAAATCTAGATGTAAACCATAGCTGACTATATGTAGAGATTGTATGTGTAAACCATTGACAATTCTTTTTCAGTCTGAAATTTGGGGTTTTTGAATACTTGGTGTCTTTTTTCAAGAATTCAAGACTAGAACACTGGCTTATGTCAGCTACTAGGATGACATTTTACATACATTGGGGAGATTTACCAAATCTGGTGCAAAGGAAAATTGATGTAGTTGCCCATAGTAACCAATCAGATTCCACCTTTCATTTTTCACAGCTCCTATGGGCAAGTAAGCAAGCTCTTCAGTACACCAGTTTTGATAAATCTCCCCCATTATCTTTGCAGATTAACACTAGCCTGGTATCTTTATGTGTCAATGTCTATTAATATAAAATGAGAGTGTGCTCTTTTTCACCATTTATTCTGGTATGTTGAGGGATCAATTATTTTAATTTTTTTATAATATTTCTACAAATTATTATGAAGAAGTAAATCCTGAGTCCTAAAAGCCTCATTCCTGAATTTATTAGTGTTTCTTAAAGCACTATCAGAGCTCATCTGCTCAACGGCAAAAAATTGAGAAACAAGAACACCATCTGCAGATAGTCTTCAGAAAATACCCATGAGCATCGTTCAATTTCCATAATGCTGGTGACTCTTAATGTTAAAAGACGTGTCCAGCACTTCTCTTACTGAGACAGTAATTTCCTTAGACTTTTAGGAAACATCCAAGGCACGGTCAGATTTCAGATTGACAATAAGCTACAGAAGGTATAGTTTATTTACTAATATAATCGGCAAAAAACTATGAGTACTATTAATTAGTGATGGATGAACATCGGCCGGGACGATTCGCATATGCGATCAAATGTTCGTGAACCGCAAGTTCGCGGCTGGCCCCATTCACTTTAATAGCAGGTCATATTTGCAGCCACCAAATACTTACTAGAAGTGCACAATCGTCCCACAACATGGACAGTAACATACCAGAGGGAAATCAATGGCAAAAATTCTCACAAAAAATATGCACCGTATTTTTCGCTCTATATGGCGCACCGGCCCATAAGACGCACATAGGTTTTAGAGGAGGATAATAAGTAAAATATATTATCCATTACACCTCAGGTCAAACCAGCAATCAGAACCCCAATGTTAATCAGACCTCAGCTCACAGCCCCAATCAGACCCCAATATTAATCAGACCTCAGATCAGACCCCCAATGCCTCAGATCAGTCCCCCATGTTAGCCATCAGCCCCCCTCGTCAGCCATCATGCCCCCATGTCAGCAATCACGCCCCCATGTGACTGATCACCCCCCCATGTCAGCCATCAGCCCCCATTTATTAGCCCCCCATTTTCAGCCAGCCCCCATCCATCAGCCCCCCATTTTCAGCCACCAAGCCCCCATGTCATCCATCATGCCCCCCATGTCAGCCATCAGCGCAAATAAAATAAAATAACTCACCTCTCCTGCTCCTGGACGCTGGCGCTCCTCACCACCAGCGCTCTCTCTCTTCTTCCTGGTTCTCGGCTGTCAGATGTGAAGGCTACGCACAGTGAGGTCATATGGTGTGCAGCCCTACACAGCAGACAGCAGAGCAGAGGACCAGGAAGCGGTGAGTACAGATCCTTCACCCCTTCCCAGTCCTCCGATACTAATGAAGCGCTTCCAAAATGGAAGCACTTCATTAGTATTAGCACCATAAGATGCAGGGCCATTTTCCCCCACTTTGGGGGGAGAAAAAACTGCATCCTATTTTAATCAGGGGCCATTTGTATGCGACTTAACCACCTCTGCCCCCCTAGCTTAAACACCCTTAATGACCAGACCACTTTTTACAATTCTGCACTACTTTCACCGTTTATTGCTTCGTCATGCAACTTACCACCCAAATGAATTTTACCTCCTTTTCTTCTCACTAATAGAGCTTTCATTTGGTGGTATTTGATTGCTGATGACATTTTAACTTTTTTTGTTATTAATCGAAATTTACCAAAATTTTTGCAAAAAGATGACATTTTTCACTTTCAGTTGTAATTTTTTTTTTTAAAACGACATCTATATATAAATTTTTCTCTAAATTTATTGTTCTACATGTCTTTGAGAAAAAAAAATGTTTGGGTAAAAAAAATGGTTTGGGTAAAAGTTATAGCGTTTACAAACTATGGTACAAAAATGTGAATTTCCGCTTTTTGAAGCAGCTCTGACTTTCTGAGCACCTGTCATGTTTCCTGAGGTTCTACAATGCCCAGACAGTAGAAAACCCCCACAAATGACCCCATTTTGGAAAGTAGACACCCTAAGGCAGGTGTAGGCAACCTCCGGCACTCCAGCTGTTGTGAAACTACAACTCCCAGCATGCATACTTGCTCTGCTCTTCTAAGAACTCACTTAGAAATGAATGGAGCATGCTGGGAATTGTAGTTTCACAACAACTGGAGTGCTGAAGGTTGCTGATCCCTGCCCTAAGGTATTCGCTGATGGGCATAGTGAGTTCATAGAACTTTTTATTTTTTGTCACAAGTTAGCGGAAAATGATGATTTTTTTTTTACAAAGTATCATATTCCACTAACTTGTGACAAAAAATAAAAACTTCCATAAACTTATTATGCCCATCACGAAATACCTTGGGGTGTCTTCTTTCCAAAATGGGGTCACTTGTGGGGTAGTTATACTGCCCTGGCATTTTAGGGGCCCTAATGTGTGAGAAGTAGTTTGAAATCAAAATGTGTAAAAAATGCCCTGAGAAATCCTAAAGGTGCTCTTTGGAATGTGGGCCCCTTTGCCCACCTAGGCTGCAAAAAAGAAGTGTCACACATGTGGTATCGCCGTACTCAGGAGAAGTTGGGCAATATGTTTTGGGGTGTCATTTTACATATACCCATGCTGGGTGAGATAAATATCTCAGTCAAATGCCAACTTTGTATAGAAAAATGGGAAAAGTTGTCATTTGCCGAGATATTTCTCTCACCCAGTATGGGTATATGTAAAATAACACCCCAAAACACATTGCCCAACTTCTCCTGAGTACGGCGATACCACATGTGTGACACTTTTTTGCAGCCTAGGTGGACAAAGGGGCCCACATTCCAAAGAGCACCTTTAGGATTTCACAGGGCATTTTTTACACATTTTGATTTCAAACTACTTCTCACACATTAGGGTCCCTAAAAGGCCAGGGCAATATAAATACCCCACATGTGACCCTATTTTGGAAAGAAGACACCCCAAGGTATTTCGTGATGGGCATAGTGAGTTCATGGAAGTTTTTATTTTTTGTCGCAAGTTAGTGGAATATGAGACTTTGGAAGAAAGAAATAAAAATAAAAAAACATTTTCTGCTAACTTGTGACAAAAAATAAAAAATTCTAGGAACTCACCATGCCCCTCACAGAATACCTTGGGGTGTCTTAATTCCAAAATGGGGTCACTTGTGGGGTAGTTATACTGCCCTGGCATTTTAGGGGCCCTAATGCGTGAGAAGTAGTTTGAAATCAAAATGTGTAAAAAATGCCCTGTGAAATCCTAAAGGTGCTCTTTGGAATGTGGGCCCCTTTGCCCACCTAGGCTGCAAAAAAGTGTCACACATGTGGTATCGCCGTACTCAGGAGAAGTTGGGGAATGTGTTTTGGGTGTCATTTTACATATACCCATGCTGGGTGAGAGAAATATCTCGGCAAAAGACAACTTTTCCCTTTTTTCTATACAAAGTTGGCATTTGACCAAGTTATTTATCTCACCCAGCATGGGTATATGTAAAATGACACCTCAAAACACAATGCCCAACTTCTCCTGAGTACGGCCATACCACATATGTGACACTTATTTGCAGCCTAGATGCGCAAAGGTATTCAATGAGGGGCATGGCGAGTTCATAGAAATAATTTTTTTTTGGCACAAGTTAGCGGAAATGTTTTTATTTTATTTTTCTCACAAAGTCTCCCTTTCCGCTAACTTGGGACAAAAATTTCAATCTTTCATGGACTCAATATGCCCCTCACGGAATACCTTGGGGTGTCTTCTTTCCGAAATGGGGTCACATATTTATACTGCCCTGGCATTTTAGGGGCCCTAAAGCGTGAGAAGAAGTCTGGAATATAAATGTCTAAAAAATGTTACGCATTTGGATTCCGTGAGGGGTATGGTGAGTTCATGTGAGATTTTATTTTTTGACACAAGTTAGTGGAATATGAGACTTTGTAAGAAAAAAAAATTCCGCTAACTTGTGCCAAAAACATTTCCGAATGGAGCCTTACAGGGGGGGGGTGATCAATGACAGGGGGGTGATCAGGGAGTCTATATGGGGTGATCACCTCCCTGTCATTGATCACCCCCCTGTAAGGCTCCATTCAGACATCCGTATGTGTTTTGCGGATCCGATCTATGGATCCGTAAAACACATACAGACATCTGAATGGAGCCTTACAGGGGGGTGATCAATGACAGGGGGGTGATCAGGGAGTCTATATGGGGTGATCAAGGGTTAATAAGGGGTTAATAAGTGACGGGGGGGTGTAGTGTAGTGTGGTGCTTACCTTCTGATCCTGTGAACGCGCGCGCCTGTGTGCGCGCGTTCACAGGAAATCTCGCGTCTCGCAAGATGACGCATAGATGCGTGACTCTGCCTGAGACAACTGCCTCCGGAACGCGATCCTGCGTTAGGCGGTCCTGAGGCGGTTAAAGGGAAACTCTCAAAAATGTGCCCTGCCGGAGCCTAGAAGTATTTTATTTTTGGCCACGGGAGAACAGGCCCCAAACATTAGGCATTTACCGGACAAAAAACATCAAGTGATTATGTGGCTGGAGGTATATTAGACGGTCATTGGATATCAATTTTACTTCAGGCCAGTGAAGTACAGGCCCCAAACATTAGGCATTCACCAGACAGAAAACATCAAGTGTTTTATGTGATTGAAGGTATATTAGTCAGTCATTGGATATCAATTTTATTGCAGGCAGTGGACTACAGCCCCCCAAAATTATTAATTCACCGTACAGAAAAGAACAATTGATAATGTGTCTGGAGGTACATTAGGCGGTCACCGTATAACAATTTTACTGTTGGCCAGTTAGACTACAGTGCCCCAAAAATTATGCATTCACAGTGCATAAAAGATCAAGTGATTATGTGGCTGGAGGTATATTAGTCAATGGATATTAATTTTACTGCAGGCCAGTGAACTACAGGCCCCAAAAATGATTAATTCACCGGACAGAAAACATCAAGTGATTATGTGGCTGGAGGTATATTAGACAGTCGTTGGATATCAATTTAAATGTTTAAAAGAACTAAAAATATAAAATTGGATTAAAAACATGGCTAACGAAATCCCCCCTCTTGAATAAACCCCAAATGATAATATGTGAAATTCGATAACACGTGGTCGTCACAGGTGTTGAATTCCTCCAAGGCCCCAACAATTAGGCATTCACCATACAGAAAAGATCAAGTAATTATGTGGCTGCAGGTATATTAGACGGTAAATGAATGTAAACTTTACTGTAGGCCAGTGGACTATAGGCCAAAAAATTATTCATTCACTGGACAGAAAAGAACAAGTTATTATGTGGCTGGAGGTATATTAGACGGTCATTAGATATCAATTTTACTGTAGGCCAGTGGACTAAATGCCCCAAAAATTATTCATTCACCGTACAGAAAAGAACAATTGATAATGTGGCTGGAGGTACATTAGGTGGTCACCGTATAACAATTTTACTGTTGGCCAGTTAGATTACGGGCCCCAAAAATTATGCATTCACCGTACAGAAAAGATCAAGTGATTATGTGGCTGTAGGTATATTAGACGGTCATTGGATATCAATTTTACTGCAGGCCAGTGGAGTACAGGCCCCCAAACATTAGGCTTTCACCAGACAGAAAACATCAAGTGATTATGTGGCTGGAGGTATATTAGACGGTCATTGGATATCAATTTTACTTCAGGCCAGTGAAGTACAGGCCCCAAACATTAGGCATTCACCAGACAGAAAACATCAAGTGTTTTATGTGATTGAAGGTATATTAGTCAGTCATTGGATATCAATTTTATTGCAGGCAGTGGACTACAGCCCCCCAAAATTATTAATTCACCGTACAGAAAAGAACAATTGATAATGTGTCTGGAGGTACATTAGGCGGTCACCGTATAACAATTTTACTGTTGGCCAGTTAGACTACAGTGCCCCAAAAATTATGCATTCACAGTGCATAAAAGATCAAGTGATTATGTGGCTGGAGGTATATTAGTCAATGGATATTAATTTTACTGCAGGCCAGTGAACTACAGGCCCCAAAAATGATTAATTCACCGGACAGAAAACATCAAGTGATTATGTGGCTGGAGGTATTTTAGACAGTCGTTGGATATCAATTTAAATGTTTAAAAGAACTAAAAATATAAAATTGGATTAAAAACATGGCTAACGAAATCCCCCCTCTTGAATAAACCTCAAATGATAATATGTGAAATTCGATAACACGTGGTCGTCACAGGTGTTGAATTCCTCCAAGGCCCCAACAATTAGGCATTCACCATACAGAAAAGATCAAGTAATTATGTGGCTGCAGGTATATTAGACGGTAAATGAATGTAAACTTTACTGTAGGCCAGTGGACTATAGGCCAAAAAATTATTCATTCACTGGACAGAAAAGAACAAGTTATTATGTGGCTGGAGGTATATTAGACGGTCATTAGATATCAATTTTACTGTAGGCCAGTGGACTAAATGCCCCAAAAATTATTCATTCACCGTACAGAAAAGAACAATTGATAATGTGGCTGGAGGTACATTAGGTGGTCACCGTATAACAATTTTACTGTTGGCCAGTTAGATTACGGGCCCCAAAAATTATGCATTCACCGTACAGAAAAGATCAAGTGATTATGTGGCTGTAGGTATATTAGACGGTCATTGGATATCAATTTTACTGCAGGCCAGTGGAGTACAGGCCCCCAAACATTAGGCTTTCACCAGACAGAAAACATCAAGTGATTATGTGGCTGGAGGTATATTAGACGGTCATTGGATATCAATTTTACTTCAGGCCAGTGAAGTACAGGCCCCAAATATTAGGCATTCACCAGACAGAAAACATCAAGTGTTTTATGTGATTGAAGGTATATTAGTCGGTCATTGGATATCAATTTTATTGCAGGCCAGTGGAGTACAGGCCCCCAAACATTAGGCTTTCACCAGACAGAAAATATCAAGTGATTATGTGGCTGGAGGTATATTAGACGGTCATTGGATATCAATTTTACCGCAGGCCAGTACAAATACATGTCAAATACATATGTTTAAAAGAACTAGAAATATAAAATTGGATTAAAAACATGGCTGATGAAATCCCCCCTCCAAAAAAAAACAATGGTAATAGGTGAAATTCAATTAAATATTGTTGAAAAACACTGCTATGAAAATTATGTTTTACAATTGTCAATGGAGTCACAGCTAGAGGAAACGTTGTGAATAAGATAAAACTTAAATAGTTTGTTAGATATACACTAAAATAGGGAGACGTGTGTAAGTCCCTAAATCTACAAACAAACAAAAATTATATACTCTATGTACTATATGTGAACACTAGACATTTGCGAGATGCGTTTAGATCCCACCAGTACATGTGACTGTACGAAAGGTGCGGAACCACTACTGCTTCAGCTAGTGACACAACGAACTACTGTGGAATGTTTTAATCACAGGCTAACGTGTGCTATATCAACAGAAAAAAGGTTTACCAGGTCTAGGACTATATACTGCCAGGGGAAAGGGAACTATCCACCTTTAAATGGGTGACCCTCATTAATTGAACACCAGGTGAACAAATCCTCCCTCCATGCCCCTCCATGCAGCAAACACTAGGAGTCCTAACTAATCCAGCAGGTGGCTGTCTGCCCTGAATAAATCACATGTGGATGCGCTATGTCCGTACCCTAAACCTAATATTGGAGCTCAACGTTTCGCCATATAGAGGCTCTGTCACGACCGCTATCCCAGCAGCAGTCGTGTCGCACCAGACGGAGGGGAAGGGGGACCCTTATCTACGGATGGGAAATAGAACGGTCACCCCTGACTAACCCTAAGCTGGCACCTGTCTGCCCTGATACCCTAGACGGGGTGTGAACCCGTGCGGCGAGCAGGATGCCTAAACTCTCAGTCACCCTAACAAGACTACACTGGGGAAAGGCAGATGGGAGCACTAGTCACCATCACTCACGTCTAGGAGAACAACAGGGGAAGACAGCAACAAACAAACAATCAAACATAGATAGACTTATCCAGTCATGAGCAGAGAAGGTGATCCCAGTAACGACGGTCCACACCAGACGAGAGCTCCACAGCAATACCATCAAACGATCTCCTTCAAAGGTCAGAATAGCACTGGAAGTAAGGACTATATCTGGCAATGACTGCAAGTGAAACTGAAACTAATATAGTAGCTGGGAGTGGCAGACAGGACTCACCTGAGAAGGATGCCTACAAACTCCCAGTCAGGACAAAAAGGTTCACAAGGCAAAACCCTGATGACATACCCTGAACCACAGAGCAAACTCACAAGCTATCGCGAGTAGCAAGTCGCTGCGACCTTCTCCTCCCAGACCTGTCTGAATCAGTCACAGTCGTGACAGTACCCCCCTTTCTACGAGGGGCCACCGGACCCTCAAGACCCGGCCTCTCCGGATGGGACCTATGAAAAGCTTGAATAAGTCTGTCCGCCTTTATCTCTGATGCTGGCACCCACATTCTCTCTTCGGGACCATAACCTCTCCAGTGCACCAGGTACTGAAGAGAGCGGCGAACATATCGTGAATCAACAATCTTTTCTACCTGAAACTCAAGACTACCATCAACAACCACCGGTGGAGGCGGTAGTGGCAATGGTTCAGGAGGTTCTACATATCTCTTAAGCAGAGATCTGTGGAAGACATTATGGATCCTTAGAGTCTGAGGTAGCTCCAGACGAAAAGCCACCGGGTTAATGACCTTAATTACCCTATAAGGACCAATAAATATCGGACCTAATTTCCACGAGGGAACCTTCAACTTGATATTTCTGGTAGACAACCACACCAAGTCATTCACCCCAAGGTCCGGACCTTCAGAGCGCTTCTTATCAGCCGCACGTTTGTATCTACCACCAATTCTCTTCAAACTTTCTTGCACACTCTGCCACACTGATGAAAGTGAAGATGCAAATCGTTCCTCCTCGGGAATCCCAGACGGCCCCCCCTCACTAAACGTACAAAACTGAGGATGGAAACCATACGCACCAAAAAATGGTGACTTATCTGTGGATTCTTGACGATGATTATTAATGGCAAACTCGGCTAACGGTAAATAAGATGACCATTCCTCCTGATTTTCGGAAACAAAGCATCTCAAATATGTCTCTAGGTTTTGATTGGTACGTTCAGTCTGACCGTTGGACTGTGGATGGAAAGATGAAGAAAACGACAGATGAACCCCTAAACGAGAACAAAAAGCTTTCCAAAATTTAGAAACAAATTGGGTACCACGATCCGAAACAATATCGGAAGGGACCCCGTGAAGCTTCACGATGTGGTCAATAAAAACCTGAGCCAGTGTATTAGCATTAGGCAATGCGGTAAGAGCAATAAAGTGCACCATTTTACTGAATCTGTCAACAACTACAAGAATAACAGTCTTCCCAGCTGATACTGGTAGATCCGTAATGAAATCCATTGATAGGTGCGTCCAAGGCCTGTTGGGGATGGCCAGAGGTAAAAGACGCCCTGCTGGACGAGTATGATCTACCTTAGAACGAGCACAGGTAGCACATGCAGACACAAAATTAAACACCTCCTGGCGCCACTTAGGCCACCAGAACCGACGAGACACTAATTCAGAGGTTGCCTTACTACCTGGGTGTCCTGCCAGTGTGGAGTTATGGTGTTCTTTTAGTATCTCCAGGCGTAAATTTTCTGGCACAAACAGTTTACCCGAGGGGCAGGAGGCCGGGGCGTCCCCCTGAGCTTCCAACACCCTCCCCTCTAAACCTGAGTGTAATGCAGAGACCACCACCCCCTTTTGCAAAATAGGCTCTGGTACCTCAACATCACCCCCTCCAGGAAAACTTTGAGACAATGCATCCGCCTTAGTATTTTTTGCCCCCGGGCGATAGGTTATTACAAAATTAAACCTAGTAAAAAATAACGACCACCGAGCCTGTCTAGGGTTGAGACGTTTAGCAGACTCCAGATATAATAGGTTTTTGTGATCAGTAATCACTGTGACGGGATGAACCGCCCCTCCAAAAAATGACGCCACTCCTCAAAGGCCAACTTAATAGCCAAAAGTTCCCTGTTGCTAATATCATAGTTCCTTTCTGCAGTAGACAATTTCTTCGAAAAGAAAGCACACGGACGCCATTCACCAGGGGACGGGCCCTGAGAAAGTACCGCTCCCACCCCCACCTCTGATGCATCAACCTCTACAATAAAAGGAAGCGAGACATCTGGCTGTACGAGAATAGGGGCCGAGGTGAATCTCTCCTTCAGAGATGTAAAGGCAGTTTTGGCTGCATGTGACCATTTGGAAAAATCGGATCCCTTTCGGGTCATGTCAGTCAGTGGTTTGACCACCAAGGAATAGTTCTTTATAAACTTTCTATAAAAATTGGCAAACCCCAGGAAACGTTGCAATGCCTTCAGGTTCTCAGGCAGATCCCAGTCCATAATCGCCAGGACTTTCTCTGGATCCATGCGGAAACCTGAATCTGACAACACATACCCCAGAAATTGCAGTTCTTTTACGGCGAACACACATTTCTCTAATTTAGCAAACAATTTGTTGGCCCTTAATATCTGCAGCACTTGTCTCACATGGATCTTATGTGTCTCCAAATCCGGAGAATAGACCAGGATGTCATCAAGATATATCACAACAAATCTCCCGATAAGGTGACTAAAAATATCGTTGACAAAATGTTGGAACACCACAGGCGCATTAGTAAGACCAAATGGCATGACTAGATTTTCATAATGCCCTTCTGGAGTATTAAAAGCCGTCTTCCACTCATCCCCCTCTTTGATGCGAACCAGGTTATAGGCTCCTCTGAGATCCATTTTAGAGAACCATTTAGCACCAGCAACCTGATTAAATAGGTCGGGAATGAGAGGAAGAGGATAGGGATCTCGGATAGTTATCCGGTTTAACTCCCGGAAATCCAGGCAAGGACGCAGGCCCCCATCTTTCTTTTTAACGAAAAAGAACCCTGCAGCCACGGGTGAAGAAGAGGGTCTGATGTGTCCCTTAGCCAAACTCTCCGAAATATAATCTTTCATAGCCTTCCTCTCCGGGCCGGAAAGATTGTATAACCGGGTTTTAGGTAGTTTTGCCCCAGGTACAAGATTAATCGGGCAATCATATGGACGATGAGGTGGTAACCCCTGACAACCCTTCTCAGAAAACACATCCATAAAATCTGACAGAAAGGCAGGTAGAGATGTTACAGAGAGTGTAGAGAACCTACTACTCAAGCAGTTGTCCTTACAATGTTCACTCCACTCCACAATCTCCCCGGCCTGCCAATCCACCACTGGATTGTGGGTCACCAGCCAGGGAAGCCCCAATACCATAGGAGCCGGAAGACCGTCCAGGACATAACAAGAGATATGTTCTTTATGGAGGTCCCCTACCTGCAGATGGATATTATGGATGATCTGAGTTAACTCTCTCTGAGTAAGAGGGGAGGAGTCGATGGCAAAAACAGGAATAGTTCTGCGTACCGGTTCCGGAGTAAAACCCAGAGCCTGAGCAAACCGTGAATCCACCAAGTTGACTCCTGCCCCACTGTCCAAAAAGACGGAACAGATCTCAACGGTAGCGGACAACAAAAACGGAGACATGCGTATGGAGGAAAGAAATACGCCCAGACTGTTATCCTCCGCACAATCTGGGGACTCTAGTTTTCCGGCGGCTCCCTTGTTTGTGGTCTCATGGGTTCTGAGGGACATACCTTTACAAAATTACCCCTCCCCCACAACGAAAACAAACCTCTGACCTACGGCGGACCTTAGAAGGATTCACCCGTCTAGTGGCGCCCCCAATTTGCATTGGTTCGACTGGATCATAACAAACCGATCCCTGCCCTATAGAGGCCTCTGTAGAATTTAATAGTCTCTCCCTGAGTCGTCTGTCGATTCTTATGGACAGTGACATAGCAGCCTCAAGAGACCCAGGGACCTCGTATACCGCCAGCGCGTCTTTTAATTTTTCAGACAACCCCTGGCAGAACTGACTCCTAAGGGCCGAGTCGTTCCATAATGTATCAGTAGCCCACCTACGGAATTCGGAACAATATAGTTCAGCGGACCGGTTCTCTTGCCAAAGTCTACGTAGCTTAGACTCAGCCAGTGAGACCCTGTCCGGGTCATCATATACGAGACCCAGGGCTTTAAAAAACTCCACTGATCGTAAGGCCGGAGAGTCTGATGGTAGGGAGAAAGCCCAAGCCTGCGGATCTCCTTGCAGGAGCGAAATTACAATGCCCACCCGTTGTTCCTCACCGCCGGAGGACCTAGGGCGTAACCTGAAGAACAATTTACAAGCTTCTCTGAAGGTTACAAATTGGTCTCTTCCTCCTGAGAACCTATCAGGTAAAACCACTTTTGGCTCAGGAGTACCTTGGTTTCCCGTAGCAACGGTGGAACCCAAGGATTGCTGCTGCTGCTGCACTGTTGCTTTTAATCCTACCACTTCCAGGGATAACCCCTGTAATTCTTTTGCCAAAACCGTAACCGGATCCATAGTGGAACAGAAAAATACAAAGCAAAACAGCAAGCAAAAAAAAAAAAAAAAAAAAAAAAAGTCACTTTTTTTTATTTTTTAAATGGCCAGATATACTGTCACGACCGCTATCCCAGCAGCAGTCGTGTCGCACCAGACGGAGGGGAAGGGGGACCCTTATCTACGGATGGGAAATAGAATGGTCACCCCTGACTAACCCTAAGCTGGCACCTGTCTGCCCTGATACCCTAGACGGGGTGTGAACCCGTGCGGCGAGCAGGATGCCTAAACCCTCAGTCACCCTAACAAGACTACACTGGGGAAAGGCAGATGGGAGCACTAGTCACCATCACTCACGTCTAGGAGAACAACAGGGGAAGACAGCAACAAACAAACAAACAATCAAACATAGATAGACTTATCCAGTCATGAGCAGAGAAGGTGATCCCAGTAACGACGGTCCACACCAGACGAGAGCTCCACAGCAATACCATCAAACGATCTCCTTCAAAGGTCAGAATAGCACTGGAAGTAAGGACTATATCTGGCAATGACTGCAAGTGAAACTGAAACTAATATAGTAGCTGGGAGTGGCAGACAGGACTCACCTGAGAAGGATGCCTACAAACTCCCAGTCAGGACAAAAAGGTTCACAAGGCAAAACCCTGATGACATACCCTGAACCACAGAGCAAACTCACAAGCTATCGCGAGTAGCAAGTCGCTGCGACCTTCTCCTCCCAGACCTGTCTGGATCAGTCACAGTCGTGACAGGCTCATCAGGAGCTAGGTCAAGTATAGGACAAACAAACACATAGGTGCCGTACGCCTCTGATGGTGAGGTGACAGGTCCGGCACTATGATGGCCGTAATACTGCCACCGCTCTCTACAGTTTAAATAGGGAGAAGACCCCTCCCATCGCTGGGCGGATCAAGCGGCAGCTGACAAATCACGTGAGGTGGGTGTGTGAAAGACATGCCCCTCTCCATGCCGCGATCCTGCACTGAGTGTCAACACATTCAAAGGTATTGTACAGTGAACAATCGGCGATTCTTTTAAATACATTGTCCAGAAAAAAATCACAGATGGGATAGATGAGAATAGCGCTATATACATAGAATGGCGCACATAAGCAATGCATGTATAGATAACACATACCGGCAGCCATCAATCCACATACCAGAGTTCCCTGTAAGATACATTAACCCCATGTGGGCTGAGGCAGCCAAACACATGAACTCAGGGATAATGAATGACTACGTCCATTTCGGACAGAAACCAGTGAGAAGGACAATTAGGTGTATTGGAACCGTGGTATACTCACATATAAATACCAAGGTGAAACTGAGCCCTCCTCTTCCGAAGGGGAGACAGAGCTAGAGGGTCCTTCTCAGACCACCACAACTTTCCCCATATTCTCTAAATCTAGGGAAAGCTATAGGGGCAGGGGTGGCAGAGGTAGAAGATCACGCCAACAGTGGTTTTTTTTTAGGGGTACCGCCGACAATGTACGCACTCAGGGACAGAAAGAATGAATAGTGCCAGGCCACAATGTGGGGTCCAGTTGGTCAGGGAGGATTTGTTCACCTGGTGTTCAATTAATGAGGGTCACCCATTTAAAGGTGGATAGTTTCCTTTCCCCTGGCAGTATATAGTCCTAGACCTGGTAAACCTTTTTTCTGTTGATATAGCACGTTAGCCTGTGATTAGAGCACGCCACAGTAGTTCTTTCACAGGTGCTATCATTACGTTAGGTTACCATTTTGTACCCAGCATTCATACGCAGTAGTGGTTCCGCACCTTTCGTACAGCCACATGTACTGGTAGGATCTAAACGCATCTCACAAATGTCTAGTGTCCACATATAGTATATCATTTCTGTTTGTTTGTAGATTTAGGGCAGGGCTGGCCAACCTGCGTCTCTCCAGCTGTTGTAAAACTACAACTCCCACTATTCCCTGTTGTAGGCTGATAGCTGTAGCCAGACTGGGCATGCTGGTAGTTTTGCAACAGCTGGAGAGCCACAGGTTGGCCAGCCCTGATTTAAGAACTTACACACCTCTCCCTATTTTAGTGTATATCTAATAAACTATTTAAGTTTTATCTTATTCACAACGTTTCTTCTAGCTGTGACGAAATTCAATAATACATGGTCATCACAGGGTTGAATTCCTCCGAGATCCTCATTCATTTTTAGAAATGTGAAGTAGTCCACACTGTCGTGAGCTAGACGACCCCCCCCTGCTGCGCTGATCGTCCTTTCTAACAGGACACTCGACTAGGGGCAAGCCAAATTGTTCCATGGCAAATTGTGCCAGGTCTAGCCACAGGTCAAGCCTGCACACCCAGTAGTCAATGGGTTCCTCGCTTCTCAGAGCGTCCACATCGGCCGTTAACCCGAAGTAATCGGACACCTGTCGGTCTAGGTTTTCCCTGAGGCTGGATCCGGAGAGCGGCTGTAGATGGGTTGGCTACTGTAGATGGGTTGGCTGTAGATGGGCGGCTGTAGATGGGTTGGATCTCATATCCGAAGTGACCAACACATCTTCAAACCGCCCTCTTCTTGCATGCACGGCAGGATAGGTACCCGCAACAGTTTCTCTGTGGGTGGAAATTCCTCTACCAGCGCCCGCAGCAGCAGCATGCAGCATCTCTCGAAGCAAGGCCTGGAAATGCTGCATTCTGACAGCCCTCTGTGATGCTGGTAACATGTCCGCCATTTTGTGTTTGTACTGGAGGTCTAAGTACGTTGCCACCCAGTACTGGTTCTTGCTCTTTATGCTTTTTATAGTGGGGGTCTCTCTTCAAACACTGGAGCATGAAAGCCTCCATTTGAACTAAATTTAAAGCGGTGTAGCGGCCTGGCTCCTGCTCATCCCCCAGGAGAATGTCATCCTCTGTCTCCTCTCTCCATCCACGAACAACACCAGGGATCCCATAAAAGTTTAAAGCCTGCTCTTCTTGCTCCTCCTCTTCCTCCTCACCCCAGGCAGCATCCTCCTCTGACTCCTCTTCAGACTCCTGCTGACTTGTCTTAGATGGAGTAGCCCCCCCTGGGAATTCATTCAGCATTGCGGCTTCCTCATCTTCCTGGTCCTCGACGACTTGATCAATGACACGATGCAATGCATGCTCCAGAAAGAAGGCGTAAGGTATGATGTAATTGCTGGCGCCCTGGCTGCGACTGTCCAGTTTGGTGATCTCATCAAATGGCCACAGAAGTATGCATGCGTCACGCATGAGCTGCCACTGGCGCAGTGAAAAAAAAAACAAGCTCCCCAGAACCTTTCCTGCTGCAGAGTTCGTACAGGCAGTCGTTAATGGCACGTTTCTGTTGGAGCAGCCTATTAAGCATATACAAGGTGGAGTTCCAGCACATCGGGTAGCCACAAATTAGACCTCTGACGGGCAAGTGGTGTCGCCACTGACAGTGTCGGACTGGGGTACCTAGAGCCCACCAGTAAAATTTATTTTGGGGGCCCACCATACGGATACATTCAAGTATAATAAATAATTTAACAAGTTTTTTATATGAACATAGGCATAGCACATTAGTGCAGTAAGTCTAATGTGTTATGTTCAACTTGTGCAGGGGGTAGGAGACTAGGGGCCCACCTTGCTCAGGGGCCCACCAGGGGATTCCCCTGTACCTATGTGGGCCAGTCCGAGCCTGGCCGCTGAACGTCAGCAAGGCGAGCCATGTGAGATCTTCTAAAATGGCCAGAGATTTTCCTGGCCTGCCGCAAGATGTCCTGATCCCTAGGGTATTTGGCAACGAATCACTGCATGACTAAGTTCAGGACGTGTGCCATGCATGGCATGTGTGTCGTTTTGCCCTGTTTAAGCACACTCAGCATATTGGCACAGTTGTCGCACACCACTTTACCAACTTTAAAATTGAGCGGGGTTACCCATTGATCGGCCTGTGACCACAGAACTGAAAGGAGAGCAGGACCGGGCGGCTCTTGGCTTTCAGGCACAACAGCCGCAGCACAGCATGGCAACGTCTCACCTGGCACATCGAATAGGTTCTGTGGAGCTTGGGGGGTGCAGCGGAAGAGGTGGTAGCAGTGGAAAAGGAGGATTCAGCCAAGGAGGAGATAGATGATGGAGTAGGAAGAGGGTTATCCGGTGTCATCAACTTTTACGTTAGAATATTTGGGCATTGATAGCACAGGCTGCAGATGGCAACACTATTGTCAGCAGCGGACACATTAAAAAAAGCCCACACTGCGGAGCCATGTGCCAGAGTTCTGGGAGCGCCAGATGTGACCGTACATGGTGGATGGCTCGCTCCAGATACATTTGCAGTCTGCTTTTTGCCTCCTGTGCCCTTCGAGGTCTGCCTGCTTCCCCTACTTCTACACCCTACCTGCTGCTCTGTCTCTCCCTCTGAACTCCCCTCCTCTCCCTCTCTTGTGGGCTGCTTGACATATCATCGTCACCTTCACCACCACTGATAGATATAGATCTCGAAGTAGGCAGCAATAGCGGGGACCTCCGTCTTGGGGCTAATCTGGGTACTGTCGTCAGACTGCTGGGAGGCGGCCGTTGCTACCTCCTCTTCCTCATCCAATGCCAAGAATGGCTAAGCATCGGAAAGGTCTGGGAATGGATTGGAAAAAGATTCCTCTGACTCGACTGGAGGGTCTAGTGGTGGTGGTCTCTTTGAGCCAGCACACAGCAGATAGTGAGTAGGGTGCAGATACAGAGGATGAGGAGGGTGCAGAAGCGGAAGGCTGAGTAAGCCACTCAACCAACTCTGGTGCGTCCTTTGACATAATCGCACGCACCTTCTCCAACTTCCCACTTAGGCTCTGGCCTGGTGCACTTGCCCAACCCCTACCAACCCTGCGGAATGGCCTGCCTCTTCCTCTACCTGTCATTTTGAAAATGACCCTGTAACAAAGTCCCTATAGAAGAGCAGTATTTGTGGAAGCAGGTATATAGAACCCCTTAATGATTATTTGCCGGAAGCAGGTATATCAAACCCCTTAATCCGTTTTTTGGGGGGCAACAGGTATATCACTCCAGTTACAATTAGTTGTTCCAATAGAGTTTGTCCCTCTGTATAGCTGCGTTATCTCAGCAGAACCGCAGACAACTGCTGCAAAATACAAATGCACTATATAGAAAGTATATTATAGGTATATCAGACCCCTGCCTCAATCAGTTTTTTTGGGGGGGCAACTGGTATATCACACCAGTTGCAATTAGTTGTTCCAATAGCGTTTGTCCCTTTGTATAGCTGCGGTATCGTAGCAGAATCGCACACGACTGCAGCACAATACAAATGCACTATATAGAAAGTACACTGCCTGTCCAAAAAAAAAGTTGCCACCTGCATTGCATTTAACTAAGCAAATAGTTATGAGCCTTCTATTGGATAATTACTGCATGGGCGATTATCTTTTAGCTCGCAATAAGTTATTTAACCTCAACTGGTTGTCACGGCCTATGGTATGTTGTGTGACACTTTCCTTCATTTGGTTGTCCGTGGCAACGTGTGGTGTTGAGTGCGTGTGCTGGCAGTGTCCCAGCCCTATGGCTGATCCCCAGGACATGATTGCCACACATGCCGTTGCCCGCGGCAACAGGTGAAGTGTGTTTGTTTATGTGTGTATTCTCCTTTAAGTGGCCGTCTTCCCTTGCCTTGTGTTTGAAGGGTTAATTCCCTTCTGTGTGTGTGTACACTGGGTGTGTCTGTGTGGGTGTCATGGAACCATGAACCAGACGTACAACAAGAGATAAGTGGAAAATAAGAAGGTTTTATTGAAGAGCAAGCCGTAAGCAAAGTCCGAACGGATGGCTAAACCGAAGCAGGGTCTTGCGGAGACAGAGGTCAGGAACCAGAAGGGTAGTCAGACGAAGCCAGGAACAGGAACCAACGGGGTAGTCAGACGAAGCCGGAATCAGGAACCAACGGGGTAGTCAGACGAAGCCGGAATCAGGAACCAACGGGGTAGTCAGACGAGGCCAGGATCAGGAACCAGAAGCAGCAGCAGTCTTGGAAGCATGTGAACACAGGAGGACCAAGCAAGGAACTGAAGCCACAGACCTCCTATATATATGAGCTGGGCATCCAGCTCCTCCCAGTGGGAAGGAGGAGCCGCAGGGTGGGAGGCTACAAGAAAACCCAGAAACCAAGATGGCCGCCAGCACATGTCAAACGAAGGGAACAGCAAGGAGGTAAGACCATGACAGTACCTCCCCCTCAAGGGCCCCTCCTCCGCGGAGTAAGGAACGGTTTCTGAGGGAAGCGTGCGTGGAAGGCTCGGAGCAAAGCAGGAGCATGGACATCTGCGGAGGGAACCCAGGAACGCTCCTCTGGACCATAACCACGCCAATGGACCAAAAACTGCACCCGGCCGCGGACCAGGCGTGAGTCCAGGATATTGCTCACCTCATACTCCTCACGATTGCCCACTTGGACCGGACGAGGCCGAGGAATCGAGGAAGTGAAACGATTACACACCAGTGGCTTCAACAGGGAGACATGAAACACGTTGGAGATCCGCATGCCAGGAGGAAGCGCAAGGGCATAGGCTACCGGGTTTACCCTGCGAAGCACTCGGAAGGGACCAACAAAGCGAGGCGCCAGCTTGGGAGTGGGCACTCGAAGGTTGAGGTTGCGGGTGGACAACCATACGCGGTCTCCGACCTGGTAGGAAGGAGCGGGCGCTCGTCTGCGATCAGCCTGGAGTTTCTGGCGCTGCGCAGAGACCTCAAGGGACCTCTGGATCTGTACCCAAGAAGCACGTAGGACGGAAAGGTGATCCTCCACAGCCGGAATATCCTGGGGAGAGAATACCTCCGGTAACACGGCAGGTTGGAACCCATAATTGGCCATGAAGGGAGACGTCCCAGAGGAAGAGTTCACCGCCGTGTTCCTGGCAAACTCAGCCCAAGGCAGGAGGTCAACCCAATTGTCTTGGTGATCGGAGACATAGCAACGAAGGAATTGCTCCAAGGCCTGATTGGATCGTTCTGCGGCCCCATTGGACTGAGGGTGGTAGGCCGAGGAGAAAGAGAGATGAATCCCCAACTGGGAGCAAAAGGCGCGCCAGAACCTGGACACAAACTGACTCCCCCGATCCGACACAATCTCCTTGGGCAAACCGTGCAACCGGAAGACCTCCCTGGCAAAAATCGAGGCCAACTCTTGTGCAGAGGGTAACTTCTTGAGAGGAACACAGTGGCACATTTTGGAAAACCGATCCACAATCATGAGAATGACCGTATGGCCTCGGGATGCAGGGAGGTCCACAATGAAATCCATCCCCAGGTGTGACCATGGACGCTCCCCGGTGGCTATGGGTTGCAAAAGGCCCAACGGAAGGTGCCGAGGGGACTTACTCTGGGCACAAACGGAGCATGCCGCTACATATGCGGCGATGTCGGAACGTAGAGAAGGCCACCAGAACAGACGTGAAACCGCCCAGGACAGCTGATTCTTTCCAGGGTGCCCCGCGGCCTTGGAGTTATGGTAGGTTCGCAACAACCGAGTGCGCAACTCCTCAGGCACAAAACATCTGCCGTTGGGTCTCCCAGAGGGAGCACCAGATTGAGCCGCCAAAATCTGCTCACCCAGAGGAGAAGTCAGGCTGGTGCGAATAGCGGCCAGGATCTGATTCGGGGGTATGACCGTAGTCGGAATCGACTCCTCCCCGGACAGCTCGGAGTACTGCCGTGATAAGGCATCCGCTCTGATGTTCTTGGAGCCGGGTAGGTAGGAGACCACGTAATTAAAACGTGACAAGAACAGAGCCCATCTGGCCTGACGTGGTGTCAATCTCTTGGCCTCAGAGAGGTAGGTCAGATTCTTGTGGTCCGTCAGGATGAGAACCGGAACCACCGAGCCCTCGAGCAAGTGCCTCCATTCTTTAAGGGCCTGCACGATGGCCAATAACTCCCTGTCACCAATCTGATAGTTGCACTCCGCGGAAGACAGTTTCCGGGAGTAAAACCCACAAGGAAGCAGAGGACCCTCTGGTGTTCTACGCTGAGACAGGAGGGCGCCTACTCCCGTCTCAGACGCGTCCACCTCGAGGACAAAAGGCAACCCAGGGTTGGGATGCGACAGAATCGGAGCCGACACAAAGGCGGACTTTAGAGCCTCAAAAGCTCGGATGGCCTCGAGCGGCCAGACCTGAGGATTACTGCCCTTCCTGGTCAGATCCGTGAGAGGCTTGGCTAGCATGGAAAAGTCCCTGATGAACTTCCGATAATAATTGGCGAAGCCCAAAAAGCGCTGCAGGGCACGAAGCCCACTGGGCTGGGGCCACTGTAAGACAGCCGAAACCTTCTCAGGATCCATGGAGAACCCCTCAGCGGAAATGATGTAACCTAAGAAGGTTACCTGGGATCGGTGAAATTCGCATTTCTCAAGCTTACCGAACAGCTTGTTCTCTCGTAAGCGTTGCAACACTCGTCTGACATCCAGAATGTGGGCCTCCATGGATGCAGAATATACCAAGATGTCATCCAAATAGACCACCACACACTGCTGCAACAGGTCACGGAAAACATCGTTGATGAATTCCTGGAAGACTGCGGGCGCATTGCACAACCCAAAGGGCATAACCAAGGATTCATAATGACCGGTCCTGGTGTTAAACGCGGTCTTCCACTCATCGCCCGCCTTGATCCTTACCAGGTTATATGCCGCCCTCAGGTCGAGTTTGGTAAAGACCGTGGCCCCTTTGAGGCGATCGAACAGCTCGGAAATCAAGGGTATCGGGTAAGCGTTCTTGATCGTGATGCGATTGAGACCCCTGTAATCGATGCAAGGCCTCAACTCGCCGCCCTTCTTTTTCACAAAGAAAAATCCAGCCCCTGCCGGGGACGAGGATTTGCGAATGTGTCCGCGTGAAAGCGCCTCCCTCACGTACTCCTCCATGGCCTCATTCTCCGCTACCGACAGTGGATAGACTTTGCCACGAGGAGGAACGGCACCGGATTGTAACTCTATGGCACAATCGTATGGGCGGTGCGGAGGTAGGGCAACCGCGCGCACCTTATCGAATACATCCCGGTACTCTTCGTATTCAGGAGGCAACAGAGAGTCCGAGGAAGTACACAGCAACTTGACAGGCCCATGGATGCAACTAGCCCCACACTGCGGTGACCACGAGAGGATCTCGACCGATCTCCAATCGAAAGTCGGATTATGCTTCTGGAGCCAGGGGTACCCCAAGACCACCGAGTAGTGTGGAGACGAAATAACCTGGAGACAGACCGACTCTCTGTGAACGGCACCAATGGCTATCCCCACTGGAAGGGTCTCATGAGTCACGTGTGGCGGCAGAAGGGGTCTGCCGTCTATCGCCTCAAGAGCCAGTGGGGAACCTCGAGGCTGCAGAGGAATGGAATTGGCGGCAACGAACACTCTATCAATGAACAAACCACCAGCACCAGAGTCCACCAACGCCTGGGTCGTCACCGAGCCCCCGACCCAGGAGAGGACAACCGTGATCAGTGGTTTGTCAACACGGGAAACCGGGGACGAGGAGACTCCACCCAAGATCTGCCCCCGACAGGACCTCAGGTGCGAGCGTTCTCCCGGACGGTTCGGACATGCCAACCGAAAATGCCCACCGAGACCACAGTACATGCATCGGCCCTCGCGTCTCCGGAGTACCCTCTCCCCCTCAGACAGGCGAGCAAACCCCCGCTGCATGGGTTCACCCCCAGACAAGTCATCCCCAGGAGGCGTGGGAGGAGAGGGAGGCACGGGTGGGACAGCAAACGTAGGCGCCAATCTGTTAGGAGACCTCCGCAGGCTCTCCTTAAAGGAAGGTCTCTCCCTGAGTCTGGTGTCAATCAAAATCAGGAAAGAAATAAGAGACTCGAGCTCCACTGGTAGGTCCTTAGCTGCAACCTCATCCTTCAAGGCATCCGAGAGACCATGAGAGAAAGCAGCGACCAGAGCCTCATTATTCCAGCCCACCTCTGCTGCCAGGGTACGAAACTCAATGGCGTATTCAGCTACGGATCGTGAACCCTGTCTGATGGACATAAGGAGCTTCGCAGCAGAGGCAGCACGAGCCGGCACATCGAATACCTTCCGAAGAGAAGCAACAAAACCGGAAAACTCGGCAACCACCGGATTGTTGTTCTCCCATAAAGGGCTGGCCCAGGCCAAGGCCTTGTCCGAGAGCAGCGAGATCAAGAAGCCCACCCTTGATCTCTCAGTAGGAAAGGCATGTGGCAGCAACTCGAAGTAAATGCCCACCTGGTTAAGGAAACCTCGGCACTGAGTTGGCTCTCCCCCAAAGCGCTGTGGAAGGGGGGCAGAACCGGTCATACCCTGAAACACCACAGGCGCAGCAACAGGTGTCAGGGTAGACTCTGGCGCAACAACCGGAGCGGCAGTAGGAGCGGGCCCAGGAGCGACAACCGACCCATCGGCAACGGAAGCTAAATGAGCCGTGCGTTCAAGCAGGGTTTGCAACGCCACAGCGAACCGACCCAACAGGTGATCCTGCTGATCAAGTCTGGCAACCAGCGTAGGTAGCGAGGGTGGCCCTGTACCGTCAGAATTCATGGCTTGGTCCTAATGTCATGGAACCATGAACCAGACGTACAACAAGAGATAAGTGGAAAATAAGAAGGTTTTATTGAAGAGCAAGCCGTAAGCAAAGTCCGAACGGATGGCTAAACCGAAGCAGGGTCTTGCGGAGACAGAGGTCAGGAACCAGAAGGGTAGTCAGACGAAGCCAGGAACAGGAACCAACGGGGTAGTCAGACGAAGCCGGAATCAGGAACCAACGGGGTAGTCAGACGAAGCCGGAATCAGGAACCAACGGGGTAGTCAGACGAGGCCAGGATCAGGAACCAGAAGCAGCAGCAGTCTTGGAAGCATGTGAACACAGGAGGACCAAGCAAGGAACTGAAGCCACAGACCTCCTATATATATGAGCTGGGCATCCAGCTCCTCCCAGTGGGAAGGAGGAGCCGCAGGGTGGGAGGCTACAAGAAAACCCAGAAACCAAGATGGCCGCCAGCACATGTCAAACGAAGGGAACAGCAAGGAGGTAAGACCATGACAGTGGGTGTGACTACTTGGGCCTATAAAGCCTCAGTGTATATCACTTGTCTGAGGGGTACTTCAGCCATGGTTAGCTGGAGCATCCTCCTGTGTATTCCATCTGCCAGTGGGGGCCACCCTTGTGGTCATAAGTTTTATGTCATGATGTTCAGTTGATGTTTTCCTTTGTTATCTGTTTATTGCAACTATGGATGTCCTGGTTACCTGTGTGATATGTGTGCTGTGTCCCTTAGTGTTTTGTGGACATTAGTAATCATGCATGGGTTCCAGTCAGCGTGGCTGTGACAGGTACGTTTGGAACTACTTTAGTTCGCCTGTCATATCTGTATGTTGTATTTGTTCCCCCATTCCTTGCAGCTTGGCCAGTGAGACTCCTGTTCCTCCGTGTCCAGAAGGAACAGGTCGTCTTACCCTACTCCTAGTTCAGGGACCGGTCGGAGGGTGAGTAGGAATCCGAGGTTCCTGAGCATGGGCCCTCCTACCTTCAAGGTCGGCCCATGCAGCTAGGAGTTAGGGATGGATTAGGGATGTATTAGGAGGTGACCTGCTCCCTAATTCTGTCGTCCTGGCCGAGCAGCCATTAACATCTTCTGGCATCGCACGTCTGAGGGTTTTCCCCATCCTCAGCCGTGACACTGGTGCAATGAGCTGCATCTCATTTCTTTTTTTTTTTTTATATAATTTTTATTTGTAAAAAGTAACGTAACAAGGTACATTGTAGGCATCTCATACGTCGAGCATGACGTAAATTGGAGCATCTGAATACAATCCATGCAAGTATGAGTAAAAGGCATAGTCAGGTAACTCATATGTTCACAGGCATTCAGTAATGAACTGATCTCAAATACAATATATCGTATAGCAAGTCTCAGATGAGGGCATGTTAAACTTTGACAGTGATCGTTGTATCAGAGTAGGACTACAGATCTATTTCACCGTTAAGGGGAAGGTTGTGGGTGTCTATGTTCAGCCCACAACTTCCACTGTTTAGTGAACATGATGTGGGTGCGTGCTTCCCAGGAGGAGATTTCCTCGAACCTGAATAATTGATCTACCTTCAGTTTCCATTGTTCTACGGATGGAACTGCGGTTGATAGCCAATATTTAGGCACTAACAGACGAGCAGCAATCAGTAGCTGTCTGAAGAGAAAGGTGGGGTGAGGGGGTGCTGCTTGGACAACTATATTGAGTAGAGCTAGTGAGGGGGAGATCTGAACATTCGTCTGACATATCAAGTTAATTAAGTCGAATATGGTCTTCCACCATCTGTTAATCACGGGACAGGACCACCAAATGTGGAAAAATGTCCCCTTGTCTTCAAGGCATCTCCAGCACTGGTCAGTCGCTGTATCCGAATAGAGCGAGGTTATGTCTGGTGTTCTGTACCATCTTGTTAAAAGCTTATACCCATTTTCCTGTATGCGGACACAACGAGATGATCTGTGCGGGGATATCAAAACCTTTGGCAGGATGGATAATGGGAAGTCAAAACCAAGATCTTTTTCCCAAGTCCTAATGAAGGCAGGTTTAACTAATAATGGGGGGTCTATGAGTTTTCTATACAACTGTGATATTAATTTTTTTGGTGTGTTAGGGTGGGTGAAGAGCGATTCAACCCAAACCAAGGGTCTAAGCAGATCGCTACTCCTAACGTTCAGTGAAATATAGGATTGTAGGTATGAAATAGCTGGTACGAATTGCCTATGAGGACTGAGTTTCGTTTGGATCTCTTTAATGGTGGGGGGGGTATCATCCGAGTGGAGAAGTGTAAATATGGAGGTGGCGGAATCCCTAACGTCATGTGGGGTACAGTCCCTTATTGCTGGGAGGGAGG
This sequence comes from Bufo gargarizans, assembly GCF_014858855.1. Classification (NCBI taxonomy): domain Eukaryota; kingdom Metazoa; phylum Chordata; class Amphibia; order Anura; family Bufonidae; genus Bufo; species Bufo gargarizans. The sequence goes on along the minus strand of NC_058087.1, from coordinate 89,289,900 downwards.
TGCCTAGAGTGTCCCCTACCGATAATGTTGGCGAAGGGAAGGGTATTGCACAATGTGAGGATTGAAGGCTTTTCCACGCATTGAGGGTAGCTTGTATCATTGGAAAGGGAGAGGTGGGGATATTGTTTAGGCTAGAGTTTCCTAATAGGAGGGAGCGGAAGGGTTGACCTACCAGATCTTGTTCCATCGCTACCCAAGACTTGGGATTAGGTGTTCTGAGCCATTCTATTGCTCTGGATAAAAGGACAGCCTTGCCGTATGTTTCCGGATCTGGAAAGGATATACCCCCTGTATGTTTAGGGTGTGACAGGAGGGAGTGGGAAAGTCTTGGCTTCTTATTATTCCAGATGAACGTACTAAAAAGTTTTCTGAGGGTGACATAGTAGGACTTAGGAACAGGGATGGGTAAAACCTGTTGGAGATAAGTAAGGCGAGGAAGTATTAGCGTGCATCTCATTTCTTAAACAACCATGTCGAAAGACACATCTTGCAGTCGTGGAAAGATATTAGTCTGTTTGAGAAGGGTCAAATCATTGGCATGCATCAAGCAGAGAAAACATCTGAGGAGATTGCAGAAACTACTAAAATTGGGTTAAGAACTGTCCAACACGTTATTAAAAACTGGAAGGCTAGTGGGGACTAATCGTATTCGAGGAAGAAATGCGGCCAGAAAAAATCCTGAATGATCGTGATTGGCAATCACTTAAACATTTGGTGAAATCAAATCGAAGAAAAACAACAGTAGAACTCAGGGCTATGTTTAATAGTGAAAGTAAGAGCATTTCCACATGCACAATGCGAAGGGAATTCAAGTAATTGGGACTGAACAGCTGCGTAGCCGTAAGAAAACCACTAATCAGTGAGGAAAACCAGAAAAAAAGGCTTCAATTTGCTAGTGATCATAAAGATTGGACTCTGGAGCAATGGAAGAAGGTCTTGTGGTCTGATGAGTCCAGATTTATCCTGTTCAAGAGTGATGGGCGCATCAGGGTAAGAAGAGAGGCAGAGAGAGGCACCACGTGTTATCGAATTTCACATATTATCATTTGGGGTTTATTCAGAGGATATTGTATGATGTGACGCAACATGAAGCTGCAGTATGTACCCTCTGGAGTGTATCTAAACTATATATGACAGAACATAAATAAGAGTAGCATGGACTCACCAAGGAAAATCAAGACCTGAGTGCCTGGGATGGCGTTACTCCAGAGGGTATATACTGCAGCTTCATGTTGCGTCACATCATACAATTACCTCTGTGAGCATTGCTTGTATTTAAGTAGTTGCATAGGGGTGCCCATAGGGGTAACGCCATCCCAGGCATTTAGGTCTTGATTTTCATTGCTGAGTCCATGCTACTCTTATTTAATGTTCTGTCATATATAGTTTAGATACGCTCCAGAGGGTACATACTGCAGCTTCATGTTGTGTCACATCATACAATATCCTCTGTGAGCATTGCTTGTATTTAAGTAGTTGCATTGTTCAGTATCCTTGTAATGTCTTTACTTGCCCTTTATTCATTTAAGGATTATGTATGTGTGTTTTTTTGATACGGATACACCTGTAAATATTGATCTGTACTGCCGGGATGGTGTTTCGGCTCCTTATATGGGGAATATAAGGAGCAGAAACACCATTTTTAATGGTAATTTATAAACTTTCTATTTTGTAAACAATAAAGTATACTTATTTTTCATAATTAGATGTCTATGAGCTTTAGTTTTCCGTAGTCTTTTTTCTTGTATAAAGAAGCTCGTCCGGTCACACGGAATATTGGGAGGTCTGTTTATATAGCCGCACTATTTTAGTGTATATTTAACTGGCAATTGACACCCATGGTCGTTTCTGTGTTTTTATTGTTTTTTAAGTGTATATTATAGGTATATCACACCCCTGCCTCAATCAGTTTTTTTGGGGTGGCAACTGGTATATCACACCAGTTTCAATTAGTTGTTCCAATAGCGTTTGTTCTTCAGTATAGCTGCTGTATCTCAGCAGAACCGCACATAACTGATGCACAATACAAATGCACTATATAGAAAGTATATTATAGGTATATCACACCAGTTGCAATTAGTTGTTCGAATAGCATCTGTTCCTCTGTATAGTTGCGGTATCGCAGCAGAATTGCACACAACTGAAGCACAATACAAATGCTCTATATAGAAAGTATATTATAGGTATATCACACCCCTGCCTCAATCTGTTTTTTTTGGGGTGCAACAGGTATATCACACCAGTTGCAATTAGTTGTTCCAATAGTGTTTGTCCCTCTGTGTAGCTGCAGTATCTCAGCATAACCGAACACAACTGCTGCACAATACAAATGCACTATATAGAAAGTATATTATAGGTATATCGCACCCCTGCCTCAATCAGTTTTTTTGGGGGGCAACTCGTATACAAATGCACTATAATATACTTTCTATGTTAGAAAGTATATTATAAGTATATCCCACCCCTCAGTATGTCACACCTATCGATAGTACACCTATACCAGTCCTTAAAACGACTTTTGTGGCCCTATTAGCTGGCGTTTGGTGTCCCTAACAGCCTGTCCCTGCTCCACACAGCAACCTCTCCCTACACTGGCAAAAGACTGAATGTAAAATGGTGGCCAGGTCGAGTTTATTTATAGGGTAGATGTAAATGTCTCAATTGGCTGTCCTGTCCCACCTGATGGATGTATCATGGGTCAAAGTTCTGCACAATGCAAAAGAATATGGTGCCGGCAAGGCCATCTCTACTGCTAAAGTCCTTTGAAAATATTGCTAATTTTATTAAATATAAAAAAATACATGTGAATTCATAGTAACTGTAGGGAAAGTATTGTGTCACACCAAAAACAATTGCACTTAATAACAAATTAGTGGCAATAAGATAGTCTGCTACCCTGGCTGTAAAGCCATTGAGAATATCAGCTGCAATGTAGTATATCTCTCAAACAAATTATGTATATAAAAGAATAAGACCCGTCACTTCCACATAATAAACGGCTAACAACTTAGCTTCTTACAATTTCATGACTACATTTATATAATAAATTGCAGTATCCGAGTAAAAGACAGCACCCCTTTCAAACCATGACATACCTAGGCGCACGTGTATTATGGCGAACGTCCCCTAGTTTAATGACGGTAATAAAAAATGTCATACAGTGGGCACTATAAGCTAAATTCACAACTGATTGATAAGACCATTTTTTATTTGTCCGTTCTTCTGATCCTTCAGATGAAAAAAAAAAAAGAGTGGATCCTGTATTTAAAAGGAGGCCAATTTGTAGTTTATATATAGAATTGTTTGAAGGGGTAAAAACTCCAAGTCTGAATGTGCCTTTATTTCCATCTTCAGGTAACATTCTGGTGCACATGTGAGGCCTGGACTATATCAGCCAGACTTGTGTGGGGCTCACAGCTCTCTCCCTACTCCCATTGTAGGCATGGTTACATGCTGGCGGTAACTGGGAGTTTGCTGTGAGCTGGACCTTGCACTCCTGTAATTTGCCCACTGGCTCCTGGTATTGCCCATACAGCACAGGTTGGTTTAGTGTTAGGTCCCGAGCTACTTGAGAAACTTTGGCGCGGTGCTCAGGCTCAGACATGTCCTCCACAGTAAGCTATGTTGGCTAATCTTTCAATTTTACATCAGTATGAGCATTTAGTAAGACCACAGAGTGCACCTGTCTTTGTAAAAGTTATTGTTATTTAGCAGTAACATTTGCCAAAATTGATTTTTGATGAAAACAGGACAGTTACGGTTAAGGGGGGCAGGCCACTACTGTGGTCTTTGTTAGGGGGGCAGGTGGGGTGTTGTGGAGGTCCCTGTTAAAGGGGCGGTCTGCTGAGAAGGTTAAAGTTAGGGGGGGTAATATGCTGTGGTAGTCACATTTTAAGGAGGCGGGGCACTGTGGGGGGTTAATTTTAATTGGTGGGGGGATGTGGAGTTCACTGTTAGGGGGTGGAATGCTGTAGAGGTCACTGTTATAGTAGGTACTGTCGATATCTTTTAATGACACACACAAACATTAAATTAAATAGATGAAATATACCTGAGCGAAGCCGGGTCCTTCTGCTAATATATATATACTGTATATATATATATATATATGTATATTAGTGTGTGTGATATATTTTATAAAGTATCTATAAAGAATATGGGGGACATTTATCAAGGCTGACATTTTAAGTTCCCTCTGTGCTGCCGGAGGATGCAACAAATTGATGTTGAGGGACAGAGCTCTCATGAGTTTGTTGCATCCTCCAGTATCCGTGCAAAACACTTAAAGGGTTTGTGCAACCTGTTTGTATTGATAACCTATCCTCAGAAAAGGTTATTAATATCAGATTAACGGGAGTCTGACGCCCCCACCGATCAGCTTTTTGAAAAGGATGCGGCACGCCATGCGAATTAGACAGTTTCATTCTTTGCAGTGAAAACTGCAATAAATTGACATGCTGCAGATTTGAAATTTGCACCACAGATGAATTTCTTCTACAGATTTGCAGAATGAGAATTGCAGAAAGCTCATTCACTTTACGGGAACTGTACAACACTGTACAATCTGTGACAGCAAAAAGCTTTGTCATAGTGTGTATATATTTTGCAGACTTAAAATGTTTTCATTGATGCTTACAGGATATAGTGACTTTTATATGTACACAACACAAAGAAAAGAATAAGAGCTCATGCACACAAATGTATTTTCTTTCCGTGTTCGTTCAGATGCTGCGATCAGCGCTGATTGTGGCATCTGAGAATCGCATTCAGGTGCTCAGGGGGTTAATCCGGGGTTAAAAAAAATTAAAATTATACTCACCTCATCCACTTGGTCGCGGAGAGGTTGTCTGCTCCCATCTTGATTGAAGAAAACCTGCGGTCAGCGTAATCGCATGGTGTCATGACGTCACTGCGCGCAGCCAGTGAGATCACAGGTCCACAGGTGCTTTGGCCTTCTCATAACAGCTGATCAGAGGGGCTTCTGGGTGTCGGACTCCCACCCGATCAGATACTGATGCCCTATCCAGAGGGTAGGTCATCAGTAAAAAAAAAAATCTTGAAAAACCCAGGGGTTGTCCGGGTTCAGAGCTGAACCTGGACATACCTTTATTTTCACCCAGGCAGCCCCCCTGAGGCTTGCATCTGAGCATCTCATGCTCCAATGCGCTCCCTTGCACTGTGCTAGATCACACAGGGCACGGCCTCTTTTGTTTTCAATAACACACTGCCGGGAAGAAACTTCCGCCCGACAGTGTGTTCGGTGACATCACCGCGCTTCCTTCCTGGCAGCCCTATGGAGAGCCCGGTACGTCAACGTATCTCCGAAAAATGCCTTTGCCCTGTGCTAAATCACGCAGGGAAAAGGAGAGCATCAGAACATGAACTGCTCCAATGTTTAAGTCAGGGGGACTGCCGGGGTGAAAATGGAGGTATGTCCGGGTTCAGCTCTGAACCCGGACAACCCCTTTAACCTACGATTTTTAGCTAAATGCAGAAGTGGGCCATACAGTGAAAGGAAATACAGTATTTTGATGCTTTCCTGTATTAACTGCAGTGTGAACTGGGATCAAGATCCATATCAGATGGCTATAATTACGCCTCATATAAGCATCCCAGTTATCCCAGTGATTGTACATTATAAAAAATAGATCAGCATATAATCCTGTTGTATAAAAAGCAGGGGGCAAGTGATTCCTTACATTGGTTCAGGTGCACAGTTCAAACTATTTGGCTGAGAAGAATCAGGAGGCTGATAAGCATTGCCTCCCCACAATCACTAAATGCCCTTTTAATTATTTACATTTTGCCTTTTGTCATTTTTGTCACCAGAAATAACAATGTAAAGTGCCTTGAAAACATGCCTTGATACATAGTTTTCAAAAATTTTGAACGCACCAATCGGGGTGGATGCTGGACCCCTCCTGTCTCTTCTTTAGGCCTCTTTCACACTACAGTATGTTGAATTCAGTGTTTTGCGTTCCGTTTTTCACGGATCCGTTGTTCCGTTTTTTGCTTCCGTTGTGGTTCCGTTTCCGTTCCGTTGTTCCGTTCCGTTTTTCCGTATGGCAAATACAGTATACAGTAATTTCATATAAAAAATTGGGCTGGGCATAACATTTTCAATAGATGGTTCCGCAAAAAACGGAACGGAAACGGAAGACATACGGATGCATTTCCGTATGTGTTCCGTTTTTTTTGCGGACCCATTGACTTGAATGGAGCCACGGACTGTGATTTGCAGCCAAATATAGGACATGTTCTATCTTTTCAACGGAACGGAAAAACGGAAATACGGAAACGGAATGCATACGGAACACATTCCGTTTTTTTGCGGAACCATTGAAATGAATGGTTCCGTATACGGACCGTATACGGAACGCAAAAAACGGACCGTATACGGAACGCAAAAAACTGTAGTGTGAAAGAGGCCTTATTGTTATGAGTATTCCTTTGTAGCACATACTTCTAGTATAGGTAATGTATTTCTTTTGTCTGGTGGACGCTTCCAATGCCTGCCACAAGAATTAGATGTGACATGAGACTGACATACTATAGGCAGTAGTCATCATTTTTTCTTTTGGTTTAGTAACTATTAGTAGAAAGGAAGATCAGAGTATTAGTCCATGGCAACAAATCAGCTTGATGCTTTTATTTTCTAAAGGGCCTCTGAAAAATTTAGAGGTGGAATCTGGTTGCAAAGTAAGACAACTCCACTTTAACTTTGCACAGCTTTTGATAAACCTCTCCCATTAATCTTGAATCATAATAATGGGAAATGTCCCAGTAAATCTCAGTTATTCCTTTCAATTAGTTATATTTTTCTTATGTTATTATCGTGTATTTGTTCTGAATTGTATTTATTCTCATGGCTGTAGTTTTTTTTGTTTTTTTTTTACTTTTTGTATTTATCAGGCAGGAACCATAACATCCATAGCAGGGGACTATCTTGTAGCTAGACCACCTTATGGGAATGTGTTTCTGGTGCATTTGTGTTATTGTCTTTCTACGCTCTATTATATTGCGTATGGCCAGTTCAATACTCAACACCAACTGAAACAATTCATTGGAATGCTAGCAAATCAGGGAGAATATTGATATGCTAAGCAAATAATACATTTTAGGGTTATGTTAACACTGGTGACTACTCCAAAAATGATAAAGCCAGCTATGCTTTTACTCACAAGCTGTAAACCACATTAGAAGAACATTAGAAAGCAGAACACAAATGGCACAATGTTTAACCTGTAAAAGCAGAAATGTGCTAATGCTGATGTACTGTGGTTTTGTATACTTCAACTGGGAAAATGTAGTTTCACTCAGTGAGTCACCAAAGGCAGTCATTCCAGACAATGAATCTATAACAGGCTTTCTGTACACTGTACCTCTTTCTCAGATGATCTAATTCAGTGGCTGATTTACGACTGAAAAGAGGTCACTGTCTGCCCTCGCTCTTCCCCTCCCCTGCCACCGCTTTCTCTGGATGTCATCCTTTTTGACATGGAGATGCATAGACTTGTTTTTCATACCTTACAGCATATTGATTCACTGCTGAGTGAGAATTCCCATTTTAGAAGCTCATCGCATTAGAGCCAATTGATGTCTTTGATAAATGATTAAAATTAGTTCAGGTTTCATAAAAATGGTTGACTATGGTCTATGGGGTTACTCCATAAAGCCTGTCTTGACTGTTTACATAAATATTATACCAGATTAGTAAATGTGCAACTAGTCAGTGGTTGCAAGAAACAGAGTAGATCTAGTATATAGACAGTAAAAAAACTAATCGTTAATCTATTGTCTTTAAGATGTCACTTTGAAATAGCCATAATCTTTCTAAACACTTCCTTAATCAAGAGCACAGGTAAGGAGTTTTTGGATAAGGGACAGTTAACAGCTGAAATATCCATTAGCACTAGCTGGGGGACGGGGAAGAACTTATAGTGTTGATATTGAATTAAACTTTCCAAGTTTCCGAGTAGAGAGCTTAGGCTTTGGTCACACCTCCAACAGATATTAGGAGCAGAAGGAAACATTTTAAATACAACATTGGGAGAATGACACCATCTGGTAATGATTGCATGAGTTTTCCTGTGGCGTACATATAGGAAGGATCAATGAGATCTAAGAAGTATCTGTTTTATTTCAAAAACTATGAGAGTCAAAAGTCTTTAAATAGATAGATGGTTTCTAGGTGCGTTTGATGGGGCAACTATTTTCATACCAAGAAATAATACAGGTCTTAAAATGTATACAAGGAAAGCATTTACTATGGCGCACATTTATTGACACCGGCCCTTTAGACGCCGGTCTTAATAAGCCCCTGTGCAAGGTGGTAGATTGCCGAAGTTAAGTAGAGGTGCCGGCCTCTACACAAATTTGGCGTAGCCACTAGTCTATTCTAAATGTAAGACAGCTTCCTTTAGACCATTTTCAAGCAGGCGTAATAAATGATGAATGAGATGGGCCTGCCATCCCCTTCCCCGCCCACGCCACACCCCCTTTTTTATTCCTGGCATGTACGAGAAAGAAGTCGCAGATTCTGCCGCAACATGGCGTGCATCAGAATTTGCTCCGGATATATGCCACAAAGGTGAAGTATATCTGTTCATAAATTTCCCCCTGTGTTTTTTGAGAAATGTGTAAATTGTATCTGCTGCTGGACTTTATCATGTGTGTATAATTATACCTTTTCATTAAGAATATATGAATGTTGGGTGGATCACTAGAAAAACAGAATGTCGGTGTAAAAGTCAGTAGAGAATGGGTTAATGAGAGCTTATAAAAAAGGAAATGCGCCATCTTATTTTGTTACTCCATGGTTTTTCCACTCAATGAATTGGCAAAATTCTGTAGCTTTGATAAAGTCCTGCAATGTGTGCAATATCTTGAATCATTTTCTATCCCATTCTGTTCCTGTTCATACAAATTTGGGCAGATTTACTAATTCTGTAAACTTTGACTAGACAGTGTAAAGGAGTTCTGAATATGTGACTCATTCTGGATTATAATTTTGGTGCGTCTTTAGTTACTTAGAGTCAAAGTTACATTACACCAATGTTTTAGTGCATAGTGTCACATCATTATCCGCTCCCACTTTTTAGAGAAGTCGCACCTTTTCTCATTAAGAGCTGGGCTTGAACCTGGCCTTATGGAATCTTCTTCTAATAAATAACCTCTGTGGACAGTTGGTACAAGACCTGATAACTCTTTTCACATGAATGATTCACTGCAATTAAAACATAAACATTTATTGATATATAATAGTAAAAGGGCCCAAAATTATTAATAAAATAAGACAAGGACACACTGAAAAATTCAATCAATGCATCCTCTAATTGCCTCCAACACAGTACACAATCCAATAGGCAAAGGACAGGAGGGATGATAGAGTGGAGAGATAGGGGTACTGGGACACTAGGTAACCCTGAAAACTCACACTAGTGGTACTCCCTCTCAAGGCTTCCCCTTGCTGTCCCTTAGTAAGGCAACAGTGACTGCCCAGTTTCATCAAGAACAAAGGAAACAGAAAGGGAAGAAAATATAGTAATCCAAAATGTGACTCAATGGTCCCAGGTGCAATTATGCTATATTATCCCAACGCGTTTCATTGGCATCCGCCAAATCATCAGAGGACCAGTTTGCAAATTGTCAAAACTTCCTATAAACGCCTAGTAAAACCCCCGAAACAAATATATATATATATATATATATATATATATGTGTGATGGTCACATCCAATATACATCAAGAGTACATATACAGCTACTTAGCTTTCCACAGTGTATTATTGTGGTCCAGCTGTAGTCCTATCCTCGGTCCTGCATGTGGCAGCACCTATATACATTATCCTGCCACTGCAAGATGTATATTGGAGGTGACCATCACACACACACACATATATATACGGTATATATATATATATATATATATATATATATATATATATTTGTTTCAGGAGTTTTACTAGGCATTTATAGGAAGTTTTGACAATTTGCAAACTGGTCCTCTGATGATCCGGTCCTCTGATGTTCAATTGCGGTGAATCATTCATGTGAAAAGAGTTGTTAATATTGTTACTGCTTATAGATTTGGCCTTGACTACTGGATCTTGGTTGTGTGTGATTTGTACAAGACCTGATACCAAAGAAAAAAGCAGAGAAGAAAAGAACGATGGTCGGTGATTCCACATACTGTACGACAAAGTTAGTTGTCAGAATCTTATTAGAAGTCTTGAAACTACAATTTAGGCAGGAATAACCCTGCAGGAGATCATGGCACAACCATATTATCTTTTACCCTAGATATGCAGTCAAATGATGCTAGTTGAGATATAATACCATGCAAATGCTCCACATGTCCCGCACAAATGGGAAGAAATTAAAAATATTAATTTGTGGTGTTTGAACCTTGCCGCAGTCAAGACGGTCACATTATGTTCTTTAAAAAGACACTATAGTAGGACAAGGAGTCCCCAATTTATTAAAAAAGAGTACAAAGAGTCCTAAACATTTGGATAATATGCAGTTGTAGTAGCAGGGCACAAATACATTTCCATGAAGAATAGAAAGCCCTTTTAGATCATAGCAAGCTCCAAGGGTTTTGTGCAGGGACTCTCAATCATGATGTGCCATTCGTTAATGCTCCTGATTTGTCTCAATGTCAGCATGAGTCATTCATTCCCCCAACAAACCCTTTATGAGCCGTGGTATCTCATTGCTCTTCTAAACTGTTGTGCAGAAAGAATTTGAATGAGAGACAACTACAGAATATCCGAAGTATTTGGAAATCATTATCTCATTCCTAATAAATGCTTAGGGAATCAGAGTTGGCAAACATCATCATAATGCTTTTTCATTGGTATTTACTTATTTTGATTCTGCAGGCTTTGCTATATTGGTGTTTGTGTGGTTGTTCTATGTATTTCTAATCAAGTTTATGATTTCTAGATGGGAAAGAACAAATAGTGCAAGATTTAATTGTGAGTAAAAACTTGCATTTGGGCTAGACTTTCTGTCATTTCTGCTAGATTATAGTTACACAAATGAACCATGCTACAAGTGATAAAAGTCATGATATCATGAGTATTGCAGGATAATAGTACAATGATTTAAATGGATTGTGCAAAAATGCACAAAAATCCACTTTACTGGACCTGTAAAGGGAAAATGACTTACCTGCTTCTGATTGTTCGCTCCCCGCACCTTTTCCACCTTCTTAGATGCTCCGCTGGGCTCCCTCAATATATGAGGCAGAGATATGAGGAATAAAAAAAAGAGAAGAGGGGTTTAGTCACAGACCCTTTAGGTGTAAAGAGTCTGGGATATCCATGCAGGGCGCCAAAGGAAGGACCGTCAATGGAAAGTTCCAGGTATATTTAATTAGGAGAGGTGATAGGCTGCCACAGGCATACTGTTCAAATAAGGATAACCTAAGTGGACATAGTACAGAGATAAAGACACAGGAGGGAAAAAAAAGCCTGTATACGGCACCAGATGCCTCAGAAGTAATAGCCCACTAGAGATTAGTGACTAATTGTGGGATATCTTTACTATGTTTCTCTTAAAATCCACAATATTAGCATAAAAAGCAGAGTTACCTTTTTATATAAAGTGGTTGAGTGATAAAATGGCAAAGACTTTGTATAGTAGAATATGATAAAAATGTAGTGTTGAAACGTTAAAAAACATACTGTTGAAACGTAAAAAAAAATTCAATAAAAACCCACTTCATCCCAGTGACCCCTAAACACGTTGAACCTGCATTTACCCCTACCCTGTGCTAATTAAAAAGGAAAGTAACCAGATGTACTACCTGTGACTGCCGTTATTTCCGGAAGATCCTATAGGCGACCCAGGCGCAGGAGGAAGCAGAGTGGGTGTCTTGAGCTTTATCCCACCCTGCCCCTCCTGGGTGAAGTGAGTTTTTATTGTATTTTTTTAACGTTTCAACACTACGTTTTTTAACGTTTCAACACTATGTTTTTATCATATTCTACTATACAAAGTCTTTACTATTTTATCGCTCCCTCGATATAAGCATCCAGTTTGACATTGCCAATCACTGGACCCAGCAGAGCATCACAGTCTGGGAAAAGAAGGAGTGGTGAGCCAGCGCCGGGAAGTAGGTAAGTAAGCTTCCCTCTACTGGTCCGGTAAAGTGAGGGGGGTTGGCAACCCCCACTCCCCCCTCCCCAATTTTTGCACAACCTTTATAAAGCTCTTGTTATTTTTTATAATATATGACAGAGCCACAGAAAAGTTTAGGGCATATAGGTCAAAGTGAAGAATATCCAAAACAGTACAGACAAATAGTATTCGCATTAATCCCCATATCCTCTTGTGTTGCTTAAAATTCAATTTATACACTGCGGGGATTCGCTCTGGTAGGCATCTTAGCGGACGCAGTATAGAGGCAATCACAAAGTCTTTAACTTAAATATTTCAGTGTTTATTCACACAGAAGGCAAAACAAAAATGACAGTTCGCAGTCTTGGTGTTCGTTCACACCATGGAAAGTCAACAGAACAAAACATTCACCTTGTTAGCAGTTTTTCATCAGCGGTCCCCAGCAGGCTTTAGGGACCTGTTTTCCAGCATGCGGCTCTCAGCCCTTTTGCACGGCACACATCTTTAGATCCCAAAACCCAGAGACTCCACAGCTTCACTGTGAGATGGAGGATAATCCACAACACCTGACAGTGCTGACTGCTTTTTTTAAGCCTCCCAAAAAGTCAGTAGACAAAGTCAGTCCCCTAGCAACAATGTAAACCACTGTGTCCATCATGCTGTTTTGTCTCTTACGTTTAGTATTTAGGGTTTGTGTCCTTTGTGTGCATCCGTGGCCGTTGTGCCGTTGCGCCGCACAGACTTGTCACCTACCAGTAGGAGGAGCTCCCGGCCGGACACAGACATCGCAGCAGCCAGTGGCTAGCGTAGTCGGCGGGCACTGTGATTAAACACTGTGGCTTGCAATGTGATGAGACACTGTGGTTGCCAGGTGGCATTGAGACTGGCATAGTGATAGGGAATTATGGCTGCTAATGTGATGAGGCAATCTGGCTAGCAAAGTCAGAGGGCACTGTGGCTGTAAATTTGATGAGGAATCATGGCTGGTATAGTCAGGGGGCATTATGGTTTCTAATATGTTGAGGCAGTGTGGCTGGCAAATCACGGCGCACTGTGGCAGGAGATGTGATGAGGCACTGAGGCTGGCATAGACTTCCGATCGGAGTCCGAGTTTAATCGCTGGGGCTCCGATCGGAACTCTGCTGCCACCAATGATCGGGAAGGGGGGGAGAGGGGAGGCCGCACACTGCCACCAATGTTATTAATGCCATAGAGGGAGGGGGGCCGGGGGAGGCCGCACACTGGGCACCAATGATATTCAAACTGGGGAGGGGGGGTCTGCCCCCTGCTGCCTGGCAGCCCCTGATCTCTTACAGGGGGCTATGATACGACAATTAACCCCTTCAGGTGCGGCACCTGAGGGGTTAATTGTGCTGATCACGGCCCCCTGTAAGAGATCGGGTGCTGCCAGGCAGCAGGGGGCAGTCATGTACACAGTTTGTAGTATATTCTAACTAGAAGCGTCCCCATCACCATGGGAACGCCTCTGTGTTAGAATATACTGTCAGATATGAGTTTTCACGATGTAACTCATATCCGACAGTATAGTCTAACATAGAGGCGTTCCCATGGTGATGGGGACGCTTCAAGTTAAAATATACCATCGGATTGGAGAAAACTCTGATCCGATGGTATAAAAGAGACTCCAGACTTTACATTGAAAGTCAATGGGGACGGATCCGTTTGCAATTGCACCATATTGTGTCAACGTCAAATGGATCCGTCCCCATTGACTTGCATTGTAATTCAGGACGGATCCGTTTGGCTCCGCACGGCCAGGCGGACACCAAAATGACTTTTTTTTCATGTCCGTGGATCCTCCAAAAATCAAAGCCCACGGACGAAAAAACGGTCACGGATCACGGACCTACGGACCCTGTTTTTGCGGACCGTAAAAAAAAAACGGTCGTGTGCATGAGGCCTAAAGCTTGACTTGCAAATTGCTGTGACCACCAACCCAGAATACAAAAGAAAAAATCCAACACTGCAGGTCATAAAAACTTACAAGTCATGCATTAACTCCATTCAGTCCAGTGGCTGCTCTAATGCACAGTGATCTTTGATTGTGTGATGGGTGTCATGGCCAAGATTGTCATGTAGCCCCAGCCTTATAATCTGATGGTAGAAAACATATGGCTGGACTACTGCAGTGTTCCCACTGCAAATGATAGTATCACTGTATTCTGTGCACTGTGCCCCACAGGCTGTATATGGAGCAAACAGGAATTTCCTATATACTTTTACTAGGTAGGGCTGGCACCACACCTTTCTCTCTAAGAGGAAGAGAGTCATTCTTGTGCTAGCTGTGAACTAGTAGGTATCTAAGAATAGTAAGAATCAGAGTTAAACGGAGAGATATGTTGCCCTATGGATTATAAGCAGCCAAAGCATCAGCATATGTGCCAGCCCTTAAAGGAAAGAGTTACAGAATGCAACAGAAAGATCAGTAGCCATACAAGGTTTACAGAGCATTTTTCAGAGAAAGGTAATACACCTACACTGTGGCTACAGACTTCTCTGCATACTGGTGGGAGTAATAAGCTTCAGGTTCACAATTATATCAAAAGGATAGAAGGATTCTCTGTTCAGAGATCATATTCTGCTGTGGATACTGCAGAAATATCATATAGTGAGAGTGAGAAAGGTCAGTGGCACCCCTTAGGCTGGGAAAGAAGAGCCTGTACAGCCTGTCTGAAAAGAGAGATAGTGAGACCAGCCTACTATACACACCCTTGGGAAACTGCATATGCCAACTATAAAGACTGCATTTAATGTGTACAGTGCCTGTGTGATTCATCTATTCAACTACCTCAGTAAAGTTCAGTGGACTTCTTGCATATAATCCAGCCTCATCATTGCTTCCTTGCTGCAGGGCACTCTGCCTTGCACATCACAATTTATCACCATCAAGGTCACCTCAACTGACACCAGGCAGGAGAACCCCAGAATCAGGGTGTGCCCCAAAGGGAAGACAAGGTGTACCCTTACCATCACTGCATGGCCCAGGGGAGCATCAATGAGTAATTACAGCTACTACAACCACTCTCCTCTTCCGTCTTCTGGGCAGGCTGTAATCAGGGACTCATCACTGATAGGTTAATGCATTCTAATAATTAATAACCATGGTACTATAGTTTAGTTTGTTGATTTTATGAATAACATCCAGAACAGTTTATCAGTTCAATAAATGGATTATATCTTTTTCATCACTATGTATGGCATTCCACAGATACATAAGTGCAATTATATATTAAGAAAGCAGCATATTATAATCCCAGACAATATTCTTATTTCTATCCTTCTGTGAAGGGATAATAAATAGCTATCAAGATTTACACTCAAAGAATAGAAGCAGAAGAGAAAACCCAAGCTAGAATCCTTTCTCTGGGGAAGAATTTGTGGACAGTGAGACTTTTACTGCATCTGGAGTGTAAGAATTCCAAACTGTTTATCCCAGACACACTGGTGAGATGGTTTATGTGCCCATGATATACTGTAATCTCTAACTGCTTACTGTAAATTAACATGAAACAGTTACGAGGAGAATATTTTCACTTGTGATACTTTATATTAACACCAAAAGCATTTATTTTTGGCTAATACATTACAAATAGATCAGGCTGATATTACAGATATGTAATTCCCTCTTAGCATTCTTGTACATGATATATCGTTTGCAATTCCGATGTACAAGACTAGGACCTAGATATTTTTTCAAGTTTTCACATGCATGTTAATAAAGCAAAACAGTTGTAGGAACCTAGACTACTGTTTTATGATTTTCAAGGAACACTTGTATTTTTTAAATAATGATACTGTACGTTCACATCAGAGGAGCAGTGTTAAGTCCGGGAAATACAGCACTTATATGGAGCATGCTTCTGGAACTGAATACACCCCTGTGAAATTTGCCTTAGAGCATGCAAAGACCAAATTTTTTAAACATTTTCAAGTTTTAATTAAAGTTTTTAAGTTTTAATTAAAGTTTTTAAGTTATAATAAAAAAAAGCTGCCATGCTTACACAAGTAAAAAGAGAGCCAATATAAAATAACATGCAAAAAAAAAATGAGACAAAACAAATTGATTAATGCCTTGTTTATGTTTTGTATATATTCACAAAAGCTGTCTATTGGTGGCACTGTTTAGTTAATTATGACTCAGCAGAGGGAACTAGCTTTCCCTTATGAGGGATGAGCTTTCTAGTAATAATTGCATCAGCCACTTCAGTTTAGCTCTGCCTCTCATTCAGGGCAGATGTTAGTTTGTTTTGGGCTTTGCATGTGACAGAAGCAGATGCCTGCGTGAAGTAGGAGACAAGAAAAGAGACTATTTCTGGAAAAACATCATTCCTGTGAAGGAGAGAATCTCTTAGGGGAAGAGAAAATATCCAAAGACTGTCTAGGATCACAAGGCCATGCGTATTAGCAAGGTACAGTATTTGCTCATTATAAACTGTGCTGCTTGTTGAAGGATTAACATTTAACAGTACCTTTCTCACATAACTGACTGGCTGACTGTTTGTAGGATTGGTACCCCACCAAGGGAAATGCAATAGTTATGACAGTTTTGCATGCCTGTGATCATCTAAGAATGGTTGCAAAGTATTTAGAAGGAGCCCAGGGACTCTTATTATGATCATTGTTCCCGTTTGCGTATATAGAGCTATGGGGAAGAGACTGCACTGTGACCGGCCTTGCAATAGTGCCTTGATATGGTTGGATGTACTACAACTACCATTCTGCACTTTAGTAAAGAGAGATATGTACAGTATATATTTCTACAATTATCCTGGTCACTTACTCCAGCACCATACGCCGGCCACAGCACCTTCATGTCCTGATTTGCTCCCATACCAAACTCACAACACCGGGGGCATCCCAACTACCATCAGGCAGGAGTCCCAACATCAGGATGTTCCTTGAGGGAAGAAAGTGTGTGCCCGCCTATCTTTGCCCCTGGCTCTTGGAAGCATTAGTGAGAGGATTGCCACTGTAAATAATTATTGCGATTAGAGACTCTACCACTCTCATATTCTGCTCCTCCTTGCTTAGTTGTTATGACTCACATTTAGGTCTCTGGTTGATTTGGTCAAATATACCCTTTACTGAAATCAAGTTCCTTACAAGATCAAAAGGGGTTTATTCTACTTGTAAACAGAATCCTGTGGGTGCCAAACAAATACAGCCATGTTCCGTTTAGTTAAACTATTACATAGTGATGTTATGCTGACTGGTATATTGTGTGATACAATATTTGTTATCCTTGTATACTGAATGTAACTTCAGTCTAAGTTAAGCTACACTAAATGAAATGTGTTAAATCACTGGGTGCAGGCAATTGTGTGGCTGTGATAAGAACAGAAAGAAATTCACCAGTATATTGGACTGAATATGTTTGTACTGTATTACAGTATATAAACCTGTAATGTACATACTCAGGATACATGATACACACAATACCAGTATACTGCAGTTTCAATATAACAAATAAACATTTTAAGGTTTCAGACAAGATGGTCTTTGTCTTCAGCATAATAAAGTTTGGTATACGGTATATTGCTAGTGAAGAAACCAGAAACCCTGCTTGCTCTCTGCTTCTCCCAGGGACCCGCATCAGTGCACGGAAAGACTTGGAGGAACGTCAAAATATGGAAGAAAAAGGAATATCCAGCAACAGATGGAGTCTATGTAACCATTATTCCAATGAATAAAAAACAGCATTTGGTGCAAAAGATGGTTACATGTTTCAGACCCTCCTGTCCTCACTCATAGTCCACACTAAAGATTCATGTAGAATATCAAAAGACCAAAATTTTCTCAGAAATCAATTGCTGCAATCAGATTTGCAATTATCTTGTGGTTCAAAGGTTATCAAAGTGGAAAGTTCAAAACTTTAAAGTTCTATGTTCAGCACCAGGGACAACACATTGAACATGTGAAATAGCTGTGCATCACAGGGAACGTTCCTGGTTGTTGTTGCAACTTTTGAACCACAAAATATATTGCAAATCAGATTAAGGCAATCAATTTCTGAGAAAATTCTGGTCTTCTTTGATATACTACATGACCCCCTTCCCATTGGAAAAATTTGCCCTTGAACCAATATGGTGGGTTTCAAGATGGCAGCCACGTTACGGATAAAGCCTAAAAGATAGGCCCCCTCACCCATTACAGTGCCTTTCAAAAGTATTCACCCCCTTGACTTTTTCTGTGTTCTATTGCCTCACAACCTGGAATTACCATGGATTCAAACCCAAGACAGGGTGGAGGACCACCACTGTGCAATATAATCAAGGAAACATGGTTCAGTATTCCAAGGACCATGACAATACTTTCCCCCTGGGAAACAGTTCAACAGCCCTAGTGGGACCCCAAACGGGTCAACTTGAGGATGTTGGAAAAGTAGTTTTAAGGTTCCAGGTCCATCTGTCGTGATAATCCATCCGCATTCCCATTTTGAGGCCCTGGCCAATATTGTATTGTGAAATTGTATGGTTGCAAAGCCAAGCTCCACCTTAGTAATTGGCTGTTCTCTCCCGCCAACCGGTTTAGCCATATCAAGGGATTGTGGTCCGTCATGATGGTAACAGAGCATCTATATGTAAGACAAAGCGTTTGTTAGGATCGGGTGCTGCCAGTATGGGAGCTTGTGTAAGGGAGGTTTTAAACTGATGAAACGCTGTCTCGCACTCCGGGGACCACAGGACCTGTCTAGGGAGAGTATTTTTGGTCAGGTCCGTCAGCGGCTTGGCTATGTTACTATAATGGGGTACAAACTTTCTGTAGTACCCTGCTGTCCCTAAAAATGCAAGTACCTGGGTCTTGGTTCTGAGAACCGACCAGTTTAGGACGACCTCGATATTTGCAGGTTCAGATCACTCTATGTCCCAGATATTGCAACTCAGACATCCCGATATTACATTTGTCTGGCTTCAGGGTCAGGTTTGCGGCTCGGATCCTATATAGCACTATGCCCAGATGTCTGAGATGGTCCTCCCATGTCTAGCTATAGATTGAAATGTCGTCAAGATATGCACATGCACAATTTTGCAGACCATCGAGGAGTTGATCTATCATCTGCTGGAAGGTAGCCGGGGCATTCTTCATCCCGAATGGCATTCCCCAAAACTGGTAAAGGCCAAACGGGGTGATGAAGGCCGACTTTGGAATTGCTTCCGCTACCAAGGGAATCTGCCAGTAGCCCTTACACAAGTCAATAGTCGTCAGATAGTGTCCCTGAGCTATTTTGTCCAGCAATTCGTCCACTCGGGCACATGTTACAGTACAGTCATTCAGTCGCCTATAGTCCACACAAAATCAGGTCATGTCATCCTGTTTTGTGACTAATAATACAGAGGAAGTCCAGGGGCTTGCTGGTGGCTTGATCACCCCTAACTCAAGCATCTCCCTAATCTCTGCACTCATCCCTTTTTTGCACGTTTCTGGGAATCCTATAGGCTGGTTGTCTCAGGGGCTTCTGCCCGGGGGTCTCTACCTTGTGCACGGCTATTTGAGTGTACCCAACAGAGGGTTGTAGTCAATGGAGTATATTCAGACCGTAATCTTGTTACCAGTGGGGACCCATATTGTTTAAAATCTTTGTCAGCGAAATTGCAGAAGGCCTCGATGGTAGGGTGTGTCTTTTTGCTGATGGCACAAAGATTTGTAACAGGGTTGATGTTCCTGGAGGGATACACCAAAAGGAAAAGGATTTAGGAAAACTAGAGGAATGGTCAAAAATCTGGCAACTAAAATGTAATGTTGATAAGTGAAAGATAATGCACCTGGGGCGTAAAAACCCAAAAGCAGAATATAAAATCATTGATACAGTTCTAACCTCAGTATCTGAGGAAAGGGATTTAGGGGTCATTATTTCAGAAGACTTAAAGGTAGGCAGACAATGTCATAGAGCAGCAGGAAATGCTAGCAGAATGCTTGGGTGTATAGGGAGAGGCATTACCGGTAGAAAGAGGGAGGTGCTCATGCCGCTCTACAGAGCACTAGTGAGACCTGATTTGGAGTAGTGTGTGCAATACTGGAGACCATATCTCCAGAAGGATAATGATACTTTGGAGAGAGTTCAGAGAAGAGCTACTAAACCAGTACATGGATTGCAGGATAAAACTTACCAGGAAAGATTAAAGGACCTTAACATGTATAGCTTGGAAGAAAGATGAGACAGAGGGGATATGATAGAAACTTTTAAATGCATAAAGGGAATAGTGTTGAGCGCGAATATTCGAATTGCAAATTTTTTTCTCGAATATCGTAACTTTGAGATTTCGCGAATATTTAGAATATAGTTCTATATATTCGCAAAATCGAATATTAGTTTTTTTTTTATCTGAAAATATGATTTCTCCCTGCTTCTTGCTTGTGGGTCAATAAGCCATTGGCCCACAAGCAACTTAAGCAGGGGGGAATCATGTTTTCATATGGAAAAGAAAATGACCAACATTCTAAAAAACAAATACATAGCAATATAGTGAATATATTCGTTATTTAGAATTTTGGCATTATTTTCTTCCTATCTGTACAGTTGTTCGCATACTCCTCCCTGACAAGCGTCCCCGTCACCATGGGAACGCCTGTGGCTTAGAAAATACCATCGGATCTGAGTTTTCCCTGAGATCGTGAAAGCTCAGATCCGATGGTATATTCTAACGCACAGGCGTTCCATGGTTACGGGGACGCTTGTCGGGGAGCAGTATGCCAAAGTGGAATAACAGTACACATAAATTACAGTCTAAATGTGAATATTCATAATATTGCTCTAACTTCGTCTTTTAGAATATTCGTAATATTCTAAAAGACGAAGTTAGAGCAATATTACGAAAATTCGTAAAATACACATATAGACTGCAATTTAGCTAATATAGTGCTATAGTAATTTTTTTAATAGTGTATATATTTTCCAAAACTGAAGTTCAGAAGAGGCAAAAAAAGTTAGACAAAAAAAAAGATTATAGCACTATATTAGCTAAATTACAGTCTATGTGTATTTTACGAATATTCGTAATATTGCTCTAACTTCGTCTTTTAGAATATTCGTAATATTCTAAAAGACGAAGTTAGAGCAATATTATGAATATTCGTAAAATACACATATTAGCCTAGCCATAGTCAATGTCATAGGAAAGTTGCCTTATACTGTCAAAAGAAAAATCGCAATACGCGAATAATTAAATCGTATAAAATTCACGATAAATAGAAAAATGACGAATATTCGATTTCGACAAATATAAGACGAATATTCATAATAATATTAGCAAAATATCGCGAAATCGAATATGGCACCTCCCGCTCATCACTAAAAGGGAATCAACAAGGTAAAAGAGGAGAGAATATTTAAAAGAAGACAACTGCTACAAGAGGACATAGTTTAAAATTATAGGGGCAAAGGTTTAAAAGTAATATCAGGAAGTATTACTTTACTGAGAGAGTAGTAGATGCATGGAATAGCCTTCCTGCAGAAGTGGTAGCTGCAAATACAGTGGAGGAGTTTAAGCATGCATGAGATAGGCATAAGGCCATCCTTCATATATAAGATAGGGCCAGGGGCTATCCATAGTATTTAGTATATTGGGCAGACTAGATGGGCCAAATGGTTATTATCTGCAGACACATTCTATGTTTCTATGTTTCCAGTCCTGGAGTAATTCCCTGACCTGTTCTCGTTCTTGGGATCCTAACCTATCTCCTAGCTGAATATGTTCCACCCCCCCAGAACGGTTACTGATTTTGGGAAGCTCCAGCATCGGTAGGTATTCAGAGTCCCCTGAGGCAGGAGAGCATATGGTGGCTACTGCCTCAGCCCTCTCAAGATAGGCTTTCATCATATTGATGTGGAACGTCCTCTTAATTTTTTAACCCCTAACAGGTATATTAGACGCTGTTTTGATAACAGCGTCTAATATACCTGCTACCTGGTCCTCTGGTGGTCCCTTTTGCTTGGATCGACCGCCAGAGGACACAGGTAGCTCTGTTATAAGTAGCACCAAGCACCACACTACACTACACCCTCCCTGGTCACTTATTAACCCCTGATCACCCCATATAAACTCCCTGATCACCCCCCTGTCATTGATCACCCCCCTGTCATTGATCACCCCCCTGTAAGGCTCCATTCAGACGTCCGTATGTGTTTTCCGGATCCGATCCATGGATCCGTGGATCTGTAAAACACATACGGACGTTCAGGCGTCCGTATGTGTTTTGCGGATCAGCGGATCCACGGTTCGGATCCGCAAAACACATATGGACGCCTGAATCGAGCCTTACAGGGGGGTGATCAGGGAGTCTATATGGGATGATCACCCCCCTGTAAGGCTCCATTCAGACGTCCGTATGTGTTTTACGGATCCACTAATCCATGGATTGGATCCGCAAAACACATACGGACGTCTGAATGGAGCCTTACAGAGGGTGATCAATGACAGGGTGGTGATCACCCCAAATACACTCCCTGATCACCCCTCTGTCATTTATCACCCCCCTGTAAGGCTCCATTCAGACGTCCGTATGTGTTTTGTGGATCCGATCCATGGATCCGTGGATCCGCAAAACACGGACACAGCGGATCCGCAAAACACATACAGATTTTTGTTGACACAAGTTAGCGGAAATTGATATATTTTTTTTCTTACAAAGTCTCATATTCCGCTAACTTGTGTCAAAAAATAAAATCTCACATGAACTCACCATACTCCTCACGGAATCCAAATGCGTAAATTTTTTGAGACATTTATATTCCAGACTTCTTCTCACGCTTTAGGCCCCTAAAATGCCAGGGCAGTATAACTACCCCACAAGTGACCACATTTTGGAAAGAAGACACCCCAAGGTATTCCGTGAGGGGCATGGCGAGTTCCTAGATTTTTATATTTTTGGTCACAAGTTAGCAGAAAATGATTTTATTTTATTTTTTCTTACAAAGTCTCATATTCCACTAACTTGTGACAAAAAATTAAAACTTCCATTAACTCACTATGCCCATAACAAAATACCTTGGGGTGTCTTTTTTCCAAAATGGGGTAACTTGTGGGGTAGTTATACTGCCCTGGCATTTTAGGGGCCCAAATGCGTGCGAAGTAGTTTGAAATTAAAATGTGTAAAAAATGGTCTGTGAAATCCGAAAGGTGCTCTTTGGAATGTGGGCCCCTTTGCCCACCTAGGCTGCAAAAAAGTGTCACACATGTGGTATCGCCGTACTCAGGAGAAGTTGGGGAATGTGTTTTGGGTGTCATTTTACATATACCCATGCTGGGTGAGAGAAATATCTTGGCAAAAGACAACTTTTCCCATTTTTCTATACAAAGTTGGCATTTGACCAAGATATTTATCTCACCCAGCATGGGTGAGCACCTTTCGGATTTCACAGGCCATTTTTTACACATTTTGATTTCAAACTACTTCGCACGCATTTGGGCCCCTAATATGCCAGGGCAGTATAACTACCCCACAAGTACCCCATTTTGGAAAGAAGACACCCCAAGGTATTTCATGATGGGCATAGTGAGTTCATGGAAGTTTTTATTTTTTGTCACAAGTTAGTGGAATATGAGACTTTGTAAGAAAAATAAATAAAAATTCATAATTTTCCGCTAACTTGTGACAAAAAATAAAAAGATTCTATGAACTCACTATGCCCATCAGCGAATACCTTAGGGTGTCTAATTTCCGAAATGGGGTTATTTGTGGGGTTTTTCTACTGTCTGGGCATTGTAGAACCTTAGGAAACATGACAGGTGCTCAGAAAGTCAGAGCTGCTTCAAAAAGCGGAAATCCACATTTTTGTACCATAGTTTGTAAACGCTATAACTTTTACCCAAACCATTTTTTTTTACCCAAACATTTTTTTTATCAAAGACATGTAGAACAATAAATTTAGAGAAATTTTTTTATATAGATGTCGTTTAAAAAAAAAAAATTACAACTGAAAGTGAAAAATTTCATTTTTTTGCAAAAATTTAGTTAAATTTCGATTAATAACAAAAGAAGTAAAAATGTCAGCAGCAATGAAATACCACCAAATGAAAGCTCTATTAGTGAGAAGAAAAGAAGGTAAAATTCATTTGGGTGGTAAGTTGCATGACCGAGCAATAAACGGTGAAAGTAGTGTAGTGCAGAATTGTAAAAAGTGGTCTGGTCATTAAGGGTGTTTAAGCTAGGGGGGCTGAGGTGGTTAAACAGTTTGAACACACGAAAGGGCAACTTATGTATCTCTAGGTGTTGTCTCTGATTGCTGTATTTGCTCCATTCTCCACTCATGTTGCTGCTCTAGTTCTCTGTCTTGTTGCTCATCCTGCAGCCGGATGTCTCTAATGGCATTCTGTATGGCGGTCTCTGATGGGTTGGCACCATATAATGCCAACCGCTCTCGAACTCGTTACTGAAACAAGTCTTCAACGGACCGAGGTCCAGCATCACCATCCCTCTGATCCATCTCGGCTAGCTCACAGATCAGGGTGGCCTTCTTCTTTGTCCCAGCGGTCCCTCCACGGCTCTCAAGTAAGTCTTTCAGTGTGTCTCTCCTGCAGTCTGCATAGCTGGCCATTTCTCGTGGTGGTTTGGAGTGTCCTAATAACTGGAGAGCAAATCCCACTGCTGCCACCAATGTAACGAGCCCATTGATCGCTCTGTTCCACTCTCCTGGCACGCCCCAGCTTTCAGACTGCAATGTCTGATTGTTCAATCATTCGATAATCCGGAATTTGAACTACAGCTATGTGCCGTTCCAATCCAGTGGTAATAGCTCAGAACAAACACAGGACAGGCTGTATGTAAGTTCAAAGAGGAATCTCATTTATTGAATGCACACAACACACTTTTATAAACAACAGTTTGAACGCTCCTTCCAAACAACCACTTCCTATTGGTCAATTGTAAAGTCCCCTCCAGTCCTCACTCAGGACCTCTTGGCCATACAAATAAGAACTTGAAACAGGGTCAGCAGAGATTGGTCCAATAGCTTGATTGGGCGGGTGGGTATATGTGGCCATGCAATTGAGGACTTGAAACAGAGAAGTCCCAGGAGATAAATTACTTAAGCAAACAAACAGAACAATGCCTTCCTTACAGAGCACGGAGTGGATTTGTTTAGAGAGGATTATTTTAAAGACAAACTGCGAACTCTGAAACAACAACAGAGTGATTCGAACCCAAGACATGGCAGAGGACCCACCACTGTGTAATATAATCAAGGAAACATGGTTCAGTATTCCAAGGACCATGACAGATGGTTTGCGCTTGTGAACAGCAATCTTTAAGTCTGACCACATATTTTCTATTGGATTGAGAGCTGGGCTTTGACTAGGCCATTCCAACACATTTACATGTTTTCCCTTAAACCACTCAAGTGTTGCTTTAGCAGTGTGTTTGGGGTCATTGTCCTGCTAGAAGGTGAACCTTTTTGTCTCATCAGACCAGAGCACCTTCCTCCATACATTTTGGGAGTCTCCAACATGCCTTTTCACAAACTCACAATGTGCCTTTTTGATTTTTGCTGAAAGTAATGGCTTTCTTCTGGCCACTCTGCCATAAAGCCCAACTCTATGGAGCATACGGCTTATTGTCGTCCTATATACAGATACTCCAGTCCCTGCTGTCGAAGTCTGCAGCTCCTCCCGGGTTACCTTAGGTCTCTGTGCTGCCTCTCTGATTAATGCCCTCTTTTTCCAATTCGTGAGTTTTGGTGGGTGGCCGGCTTGGCAGGTTTGCTGTTGTGCCATGTTCTTTCCATTTGGTTATGATAAATTTGATGGTGCTCCTGGGGATCATGAAAGATTTGGATATTTTTTTATAACCTAACCCTGACTTGTACTTCTCAATAATATTGTCCCTTACTTTTTTGGAGAGTTCCTTGGTCTTCATGGCAGTGTTTAGCTAGTGATGCCTCTTGCTTAGGTGTTACAGCCTCTAGGGCCTTTCAAAAAGGTGTGTATATGTAATGACAGATCATGTGACACTTAGATTGCACACAGGTGGACATCATTTCACTAATTATGTGATTTCTGAAGATAATTGGTTGCACCAGAGCTTTTTATGGGCTTCCTAACAAAGAGGGTAACACGAAAAAAGTCAAGGGGGTCAATACTTTAGCAAGGCACTGTACTTGCTGGAGTATTCAGATATTTCATTTTCCCTTCAGTTTCTAGAATAAAAGGATGTTTTTCGACTGTTGACTCACTGTCACCACCAGACATCTGAGAAGCTCTGACAGATGTCTTTCAGAACCTCCTCCTTGAGCTTCCCTTTGTTTTGCTTTCATTTTCACATCTCGTTAGCCTCTCTCAGCTGTCATGTAGTTGCACTGATTGCATCCCTTTAAAACCCTTCCCAGACTGCTTCACTTTGCGGTTTATATTCCTTCCTGGAGTGTGTGCATGCTGATCCTACTTCTGAGTCTTCTACAGATAAGTTTTCTTCATTCATTTGTGTTTTTCTGTTTGCTGGATCCCAGGTGACCCTGACTTCCTCCGTATCAAGTGTAGGGAGCCGGTGGCCGTGTCCCCTCACTATTATAGGGTGTTCAGGTGTTATACAGTCGAGGTACGAGGATATGCGATCATCTACCATTGGGATTTTTTCGCATAGGCTGAGCAGTCAGGGAGAGAGCCAGGTCTGATGCAGGGCTCTCCCTTTTGTTCCTTAGTTTTGGATCCAGTCAGTCGGATATTAATTTTGTGTCTTCTAGTTTCCTGTACACCTTCCGTGACACTCACCTCGTTTGTGTGTGTGTGTGTATATATATATATATATATATATATATATAGTATATGCATAAGGTAACACACTATAGTATTCAAAGGTTACGTTTTATTTTACAACTGCAAAGATCTTGAATTCTCCCTAGCAGATGTTACCTATCTTAAAGATGTTAATTATTCAACAGGAGCCCAGTCTGTCGTTAAAACTGTTAATGAACATGGCATCTATTATGATAACATTTTGATAATAGATTCCGACAATGCAAACTACATCAAGAAAGCCTTCTGTACTGTCAAAGATTTGCACTCGAGAAGTCTCCCAAGGCAGTATTTGTCTGGCACGGGTTGTAAATTTATGGGCTGGGTTTTTTCAGGAAACCATCTCAGCTGGTTTACAAATTTTATGTGCGTTTCTTTCAACACGTCTCTGTTTTTCAACATGCAGTGTAAGGTCACACACTGGCCAAATAGAAAAAAGTCTACATTTTAAATCATATTCAATGACACACACAATCTGCAAAACCTCAGATGTTGTTTTGCGCTACAGTAATGTCAAAAGTTTATCCAAATAATAACATTGATTAGTTTTAAAAACGTGTGAACTATACATTCCAAATGCATTCTTTTTTATCTTTTATTAAAGTATCAAAAAGCAACACTCTCGAGCAATATTGTCAAAATGTTTGGTGTTAGTTTGTTGTAATTAATAATAATGTACATAATATATAATATAACATAATGGAGACCTGATATAAGTAAGGGATTGATGCACTGCTGGACCTAGCCACCATATAACTGATTTTTATGGAGTGCTCCAGAAAAGTGCAGGCTATATGCATACAATATACAGTAAGTACTGTATATTGGCAGGTGTGGAAAAAATGCTGCAAAGTCAGAATGCTTTCAAAAATAGACATGTTAATAGTTTATTTTTAATGATTAAGAAAATGAAAAGTGAACCACCATTACTCTACTATTTTCACTGCCGGGGGCTTTCAACTCTGCTGTTATTGACAGAAGGCTTGAAAGAATGGCCCTTTTTGGATCATTTAGCGAGTTGCCTTCAGATCTAATACTTTGATTTTGAATGCTGTTTCCATACAGCATTAAAATGTATTGGCTATGTGGAGCCAAAGTTTGTCTCGCCCAAAGTCGCGTGAGACTTCGGTGAATTCCTACTGTCTTTATATCTGCGTATTTAAAAACAATTTAAAATAACAATCTGAAGTGGGCTTTGGTACCGAGGTACCAGCCAGTACTAAAGCCCACTTCAGGTTGCTATCTTAAATTTCTTTAAATATGCAGATATGAAGACAGTAGGAATTCACTGAAGTCTCGCGTGACTTCGGGCAAGACGAACTTTGGCTCCATGGTGCCAATACATTTTAATGCTGTATGGAAATTTCATTAAAATCAAAGTATTTAAGCGATTTGACTTCAGATCTATGATCAGAAGGTCGATTCGCTCAAACCTAATTGATATGCTTCCCTTGCACCACTCCTCCTTTCTGTGAAATGCTGTGCCTATTGTTCAATCTTTGGTTCATGTGCAGAACAGACCGCAGTCCTGGCTTGACCTTGTTGTAGTTGTGCGCATGTGTCAGTGTTTGAACAGTCGACACAGGTGCTGTATTTCAGATCCATGAGCGCTGATGCAGGCGATGCCTGGTCCCAGTTTGCTACAAGCCAGTATTTTTTTTTAGAAACACATATAGAGCAGAGTAGCACGTGGTTCAGAGATGGCAGCAGTTTTATTTATTTTTTTAAACAAAACATTTCTATCTGCCTAAAAAGAAATTTGCAAATACTTTAGATTGCTAAGGCTAGGTTCACATCACCTTTTTGTTTTCCGTTCTTCTGATCCATCAGAAAAATGAAAAAGAAAAAAACTAATCCTTTATTTTGAGCATCGATTGTGCTAATTTTGCATCCGTTTTTGTCATTTCCATCAGAGATCCGTTGTTTTACATGGGAGAAAAAGTGCTACATTTTGTTGATATGGTGATGTGAACCTGGCTTAACAAATATTTCCTATTGTGCATTATTTGGGGCAGTGAATATAGTGCATGGGGTGTATTTTTGCATTTTACTGAACAATTCTTCATGCAATAAATGAAATATGTTGCACATTATCGACTAGAAAAATAATAGATACGATAGATAAGAAGTTGTGTAGTTGTACATGCACTAGCTTTTGCCCTTTATTTTGTTGGAATCTGATTATAAATAAAGGATTGCGGATATAGTAGACAATGTGAAATAACCTCTAAAAGCTTATTGGTAAGTCAAGGTTACAAAGGGAAAAGAAAATTAGGAATCATTGTCTTTCACCTCTTTACCAACCATCCTTCACAATTTATGGTCTTCATAAAGCTATCTACAGTATATATTTAATGACCCAAAGAGAGAAAGCGCAAATAAGCATGAGATGGATCTTAGTCTGGTCTCCACAGAATTTGTGGAAATTAAAGTAATTGAGAAAAAGAGAAAATAGGGCAAATAAGTACAAAAAAATGTGGTGAATGAGTGTAAGTGAAACCAATGAAAATATTTACACAAATTATTTCCTGTAAATTGCCCTGTGTAAAGGTGACGCCGATCCCTGTTGAATGAGCAATCACCATTTTTCAGGTGATCACATCTTTCATGTGGCACCTAAATTAATTGTTTTTGGGCAGCACATCCTGCTGTATAAACTGTTGTAGGAAGGCGCAAGGGTCTGTCATTGACGGAAGGTACGTGTCACAGAAGTGGCCTTGGTGAGATAAGAACCGGTAATTTTGTGTGTCAGCGGCAGCTAGTGCTCGCTGACACTGTTTTACTTGTGGCTGTAAAGCCAATCCGGGACAGTTTTTATTGGGAGCAACCAAAGAGCAGGATGGGTGGCTGTTCCCCAGGCCAGGTTTTGGGCTGGGGTTTAAAAACCCAGCCAGCAGCTCAGCTGGGTATGGTATGTTCCTCCAAGTGATAGTGGAGCTGGGGAAGCTCTGTGTTTTTGGGAGCTGAGGAGATCCACCATACTGCACGGCTGAGAGCTGCATGAGAGCCGCCTGCTGGGAGTCAGGCACCCTAAAACCTGCTGTGGTCTGCCAGGTGGTTTATGTTATTTTGGGAGCTTTTGCTGTGTGAACTAACTCCAGGACTCTGTAAAGCATTGCTTTTTCTTTTCTGCCTTTTCTGTGTGAATAAACACTGGACTTTTGTTTTTTCAACCATGGCCTTGCCTCTGTATTGTGTCCGCTAACCCTCCCTACCAGAGAAAATCCCTACAATTGGTGGAGGATGCGGGCAAGCGCAGTGAGGCTGGCGTGATCAACAAAATATTTTTGGTTTGCACACGGGTGTATGTTGTTTATCAAACCTGCTAGATTTAAACCTGTGTCACGTGACAAAATGGTGGCTATTTTGAAGGCCCTCATGGAGGCTAATCTACAACAGCAAGAGACCAACCTGCAGCAATGCAAGGCTAATAAGCAGCAGCAAGAGACCAACCGGTTGCTGCTACAACACGTGATGGCTTTGCAAACAAGCAACCCCAAGCGTCCACGATGCCCGGAAAGCAATCCGTGCAGCGATCCCCAAGATGACACTCACAGATGACATCGAAACATACCTAGCGATGTATGAGAAAGTGACCACCAGGGAAAGGCTGCCCCCGGACCAGTGGGCTGAGGTTGTTGCTCCTTTCCTGGCATCAGAGTCTCAGGGCGTGTACTTCAATTTCCCGGACGATAAGGTAAAGGGGGATATTTTGGCAAGACTGGGGGTGAATGTGCTGGTCCGGGCGCAGCGGGTGCATCAGTGGGAGTTCAACCCGGCTGAGCCTGTCAGACCCCAGTATTATAACCTGCTCAACCTGTTGCAAAAGTGGCTACAAACTGACGTGCTGAGCCCCACTGGTATGCTGGACCGGTTGCTAGCAGACAGGTTCTGGAGGGCTCTGCCACCCCCTCTCCAGCAATGGATTGTTCAGGTCTCTCCAGGTAATGCTCTGGAGATGGTCGACCTGGTGGAGCGCTATGAGGCTACCCGGAACTTACAGGGGAGTTCTTTTGGGAGGGGGGCACTCAAATCCTGTGTCCCTCCGCCCCGGACCCAGCTACTGGTGCCCACCAAACCTGCCCAGGATGAGGCCCCTGTGCACCCCCACGCCAATGTTCTGCTGGCGGTGTCGGGAGCCTGGCCATGTTCGAACGGACTGTCAACAGCAGGGGGAACCCATGGACATGAACTATGGCTGCCGCCAATCATTATATGCCAGGAAACTGTGTGCCGTGGGTGCTCCGGAGTTTCTGAACCACCTGTGCCAGGTGGAGGTGGGAGACACTCCAGCGGAGGATCTGTTCGACTCAGGGAGTCTGGTGACCCTGGTAAGCGCTTCCCTGGTACACTCTGCTGAGTACACAGGCTGTAAGGTCAGAGTCATGTGTATACATGGAGACTTAAAAGACTACCCCACTGCTATGGTGTCTCTGTCCATGGTTTCCAGCAGGTAAACCCACGAGGTGGCTGTCGCAACCAACCTTCACTATGAACTTAAAATAGGGAGAGACTTCCTGGGCTTCCTGGCGCTGTGGCGGCTACGAGAGTGACTGATACCCATGTGACAGAAGTAGCCCTAGAAGAGTGGCCTGGCTCAGGGGGGAGACCAGAACCCTGGGAACCTGAGTCCGAAGGGCCAGCGGTATGGGTGACCGCCACTTCAGT
Organism: Bufo gargarizans; assembly: GCF_014858855.1. Classification (NCBI taxonomy): domain Eukaryota; kingdom Metazoa; phylum Chordata; class Amphibia; order Anura; family Bufonidae; genus Bufo; species Bufo gargarizans. Next base: position 89,258,360 of record NC_058087.1, on the reverse strand, counting down.
GGAAGAGGGGGAAACAACCCTGCTAAGTGTAAAGGTGGGAGACATGGAGGACTTGCCGCCGGGGCCTGAGCTGACGGATCTCAATGTCTCTGGAGATAATTTTGGTACTGCACAACACCGGGCTCCAACATTATACCAAGCCTGGGAAAATGTACTAATAATAGATGGTGAACCACAACAACCAGGGGCAAAGTCGGTGTTCCCCCGTTTAGTGGTTTATCAGTATGTTGTATCGGGTAAATCAGCTGCGAGGTAAATCCATTGAACAGTTGGTGGTGCCCCAGGCTTATCGCAAACTCGTGTTAGCGTTAGCCCACCAGCATGTTCTCGGGGGTCATCTGGGAATGCAGAAAACACAGGACCGGATACTACAGCGGTTTTACTGGCCCAGTGTGTTTAAAGAGGTGGACGAGTTCTGTAAGTCTTGCCCGACCTGTCAGGCAACCAGCCCCCAGCACCTTTTTTGCAGTCCATTGGTGCATCTCCTATGGACCTAGTAGGCCCAGTACCGAAGTCCGCTAGGGGACATCAACACATCTTGGTTGTCCTTGATTATGCCAATCGGTACCCGAAGGCAGTGCCACTGCGACATACATAGGCAAGACTTATAGCTAAAGAGCTCATGGAAATGTTCTCCCGAGTGGGCTTACCTAAAGAGATCCTGACTGATCAGGGACCCCTTTTATGTCCAAGGTCATGAGGGAACTCTCTGGTTTGCTGCAAATCAGACAGTTAAGGACGTCCGTGTACCATCCACAAACAGACGGACTGGTTGAAAGGTTTAACAAAACTCTAAAAACCATGTTAAAAAGGGTGGTGTCCAAAGATGGAAAGGATTGGGACCTTCTTCTGCCCTAGCTCATGTTCGCAGTACGAGAGGTGCCCAAGGCCTCTACTGGGTTCTCCCCTTTCGAATTGCTATATGGCAGACATCCTCGTGGTTTGTTGGACGTAGCCAAAGAAGAGTGTCAGGGAGCATATAAAGGCCGCTCAGCGAGCCCAGAATCGGATCTATAATCAGCAGGCCCGGATCTTTAACCCTTGTAATCGGGTTTTGGTTCTGGTGCCGACCGTGGACAGTAAATTCCTAGCCAGGTGGCAGGGGCCCAACGCGGTACGTGAAAAAATTGGGGACGTAAATTACAAGGTACACCAGCCGGGTAGGCGAAAGCCGGAGCAGGTTTACCATGTTAATTAACTAAAACCTTGGAAGGATAGGGAAACCTGTACAGAAGACAGCACACGACCAGGTTTTCTAGGGAAAGAGGTTCCGGCTCCTCTGTCTGGTGCAAGGGCAGCGGTTGCCACAATAAAAATTGCTGACAGCCTCTCCTCTAAACAGGCTCAGGAGTGGAGTTGAGCGGACACCTGGACGTTCGGGTTCGATGGGTTCGGACAAACTTTGGAAAAAAGTTCGGGACTCGAACTTGACCCGAATTTGACCCCGAACCCGAACCCCATTGATGTTAACAGGGACCCGAACTTTTGAGCACTAAAATGGCTGTAAAAAAGTCATGGAAAAGGCTAGAGGGCTGCAAATGGCATCAAAATGTGGTTAAGAGCATGGCAAGTGCTCTGCAAACAAATGTGGATAGGAAAATGACTTTAAATAACATAAAATACGTAAAAATAAGAAATAATAATCTTGATCTAGGAGGACGAGGTCCATATGTAGGTCCATATGTAGTAGGGGGTTGAGGAGGCAGTGGATGTGGCGGTGTAGGTGGAAGCGGCGGTGGAGGAGGTAGCCTACACTGCCTTTTGGTTTTAAATGTATATTTTTTTTTATTAGGGTACACCCCAAAACATTGGGAAATATAACCTGTGATAACACCTGCAGTCGTGCTAAACACACGTTCAGACAATACACTGGCTGCAGGGCAGGCCAGCACCTCCAAGGGGTAAAGGGCAAGCTCAGGCCATGTGCCCAATTTGGAGACCCAGAAGTTGCAGTTCGTGTAGGCATGTGCAAACTTACTGCCCCACCATGCCGCACGTCCCCGTGATGTTTACGATCCAATTTAATATCTGCTCTATCAACTTTCGATGTTCTTTTCTGCGCCTACCATGGTGATCACGGGTGGCGGGGAATCAGGGTTCTACGCCGGAGAGGGAGCGTGAGAAAGAGAGACCATATCCAAGGAAGGATTCATTTTTTCAAATTGAAAATTATAGAGTTGAATTATGGGAGAAATTATTAAAGCATAAAAGTGTGACAACTTTTTAAAGGCTAAGCATTGATTGAAATAATTTATTAAATGTTATTCCCTGTCACCTATGCAGAGCAGGGGTTTAGTCACGTCTAAAATTGTATAATGTCAACCCAAGAATGTAACAGAAAAATTTGTGAAATGTATTAACCTGTCTACTTGGTAGAGCAGGGGTCTATGACAGAAAAAAATTGTTTATTGTCACCCGAAAATGTTAAAGAAAAGTTATTGAAATTTATTAAGCTGTCAACTAGGTAGAGGAGGGTTATATTAGACCCCAAAATTGGTGAATTTCACCCAAAAATGTAACAGACAATTATATATTTTTTTTACCTGTCTACTCGGTATAGCAGTGATACATCACACCCAAAAATTGTTGCATTTCAAGTGAAAATGTAACAGAATTTTTTTTTTTAACCTGTCTACTAGGTATAGCAGTGCTACTTCATGCTCAAATATTTGTGAATTTCACCGGAAAATGTAACTGACTATTTTTGTTATTTTTTTTTACCTGTCTACTAGGTATAGCAGTGGTACATGACACCCCAAAATTGGTGAATTTCACCGGAAAATGTAACTGAGAATTATAATTTTTTTCGATCTACTAGGTATAACAGTGGTACATCACACCCAAAAATTGGTGAATTTCACCAGAAAATGTAACTGACTTTTTTTTTTTTTTTAACCTGTCTACTAAAATTTTTATTTTATTTATGAGGTGGAGTTCCATATGGAGTAGGAGTTTCAGGAGGCGGTGGATGTAGCTGTGTAGGTGGAAGCAGTGGTGGAGGAGGACGAGGTAGCCAACACAGATTTTTGGTTTTAATTTTATATTTTTAAATTAGGGTGCACTCCAAAAGAGTGTGAAATATCAAAAATACAACAATGAGCAATTGCACTGCAGTATAACAATGTCTGGTTAGTGCCGGTATACATGTTTATTTTGCAGCTACAGACAAGTCCTGTGGGATCCATGCCTGCTTCATTTTAATGAACGTAAGCTTGTCCACATTGGCTGTGGACAGGCGGATACGCTTGTCTGTGATGACGCCCCCTGCCATGCTAAACACACGTTCAGATAATACACTGGCTGCAGGGCAGGCCAGCACCTCCAAGGCATAAAGGTCAGGCTCAGGCCATGTGCCCAATTTGGAGACCCAGAAGTTGAAGGGGTAGACCCGTCATTCAGTACGTGTAGGCGTGTGCACACATACTGCTGCACCATGTTGCTGAAATGCTCCCTCCTGCTAAGATGTTCCATATCAGCTGGTGGTGCTGGTTGTTGTGGCGTGCTGACAAAGTTTTTCCACATTTCGGCCATGCTAACCTTGCCTTCTGAGGTGCTGGCGGTGCCCCAGCTGCGTTGGCGACCTCTTCCTCATCCTCTGCCTTCGCCTTGTGCTTCCACTGTGCCCCTCTGTCAGGTGGCAATGCCACCAGCAGCGCGTCTACCAGCGTGCGCTTGCACTCGCGCATCTTACGATCACGCTCCAGTGACAGAATTAAGGACGGAACGTTGTCCTTGTAACGGGGATCCAGTAGCGTGGCCACCCAGTAATCAGCACAAGTTAGAATATGGGCAACTCGGCAGTCATTGCGGAGACACTGCAGCATGTATTCGCTCATGTGTGCCCGGCTGCCCAGAGGCAACGAAAAACTGTCCTCTGTGAGAGGTGTATTGTCTCTGTCCTCTGTATCCCCCCAGCCACGCACCAGTGATGGCCATGAGCTGGTCTGGGTGCCACCCTGCTGTGAACATGGTTCCTCCTCCTCAATCTCCTCCTCCTCATCCTCCACCTCGTCATCCTCCAGAACTGTGCCCTGGCTAGACAATTGTGTACCTGGCATTTGTGGGTGCAGGAACCCACCCTCGGAGCCACTTGGGAATGACTGTCTGTCTGGAAATCCTACGAAATGATCCCTCTTCCTCCTCCTCCTGTGCCACATCCTCTTCCATCATCGCCAGCAGCATTTTTTCAAGAAGGCATAGAAGTGGGATAGTTACGCGGAGAACGGCGTTATTGGCACTGGCCATGTTGGTGGAGTACTCAAAACAGCGCAACAAGGAACACAGGTCTCGCATGGAGCCCCAGTCATTGGTGCTGAAGTGGTGCTGTTCCGCAGAGCGACTCACCGGTGCGTGCTGCAGCTGAAACTCCACTATCGCCTGCTGCTGCTCACACAGTCTGGCCAGCATGTGCAAGATGAAGTTCCACCTGGTGGGCACATCGCATATGAGGCGGTGAGCGGGAAGGCCGAAGTTACGCTGCAGCGCTAACAGGTGAGCAGCAGCAGAGTGAGAACGCCGAAAGCGCGCACAGACGGCCCGCACTTTATGCAGCAGCTCTGACATATCGGGGTAATTTTTAAGGAATCTCTGCTCCACCAAATTTAGCACATGCACCAGGCAAGGGATGTGCATCAAACCAGCTAGTCCCAGAGCTGCTATGAGATTTCGCCCATTATCGCACACTACCAGGCCGGGCTTGAGGCTCACTGGCACCAACCACTCATCGGTCTGTTGTTCAAGGCCTGTCCACAGCTCCTGCGCGGTGTGGGGTTCTCCCCCCAAACAGATACGTTTTAAAACTGCTTGCTGTCGTTTACCCCTGGCTGTGCTGAAGTTAGTGATGAAGGTGTTACGCTGATCGGATGAGGAGCTGGTAGAGGATGAGGAAGCGAAGTAGGAGGAAGAAGCAACAGGAAGCAAACTGAAGCACCCTGCAATCCTTGGTGGTGGAAGGACATGCGCCAAACTGCTATCCGCCTCAGGCCCAGCCGCCACTGCATTTACCCAGTGTGCTGTTATGGAGATATAACGTCCCTGACCATTCTTACTGGTCCATGTATCCGTAGTCAGGTGCACCTTGCCACAGATGGCGTTGTGCAGTGCACACCTGATTTTGTCCCCTTGGTTGTGCAGGGAAGGGATAATTCGCCTGGAAAAGTAGTGGGGGCTGGGCACGACGTACTGTGGGACAGCCACCGCCATAAGGCCTTTATAACTATCTTTCTTAACCAGACAGAATGAACGCATTTCAAAGGCCAGTAATTTTGAAATGCTGGCATTCAGGGCTAGTGATCGCGGGTGGGTAAGGGGGTACTTCCTCTTCCTCTCCAGCGTTTGGGAGATGGAGAGCTGAACGCTTCCGTGGGATATTGTGGAGATGCTTGGTGACCCAGGTGGTGGTATTGCTGGAAGATCCTCTGTTTGCGAGGTGGTAGGTGGCACTGTCATTTCAGAGGTGGATAAAGAGGCTGAGACTGCAGCAGAAGAGGAAGCAGGAGGAGCCAGAGACCTTTTTGGGGTTTTGAGGTGTTTACTCTACTGCAGCTCATGCTTAGCACTTATGCCTGGCCATGCAGGTTTTGCTCAGGTTGAGAACGTTTATGCCTCACTTCAGGCTCTGATTGCACAGCATGCAAAACACTTGTGTCTTGTCGTTAGCACATTGTCTGAAGAACTGCCATGCCAGGGAACTCCTTGGAGCTGACTTTGGTGTGCCTTGCTGCGATGAGCAGTAGCAGGCGTACTGTCTAGAGGTACGGCTGCTGCGCTTTTGCACCCTGCTCCCTCTTCTGCTGTGCTGGTGGTTTTGTGCGACCACCGCCTCTTCCTCCGAACTACATAGGTCACTCACATGACCTTGATTCCATGTGGGGTCGAGGACCTCATCATCCTCCACATCATCTTCAACCCAGTCTTCACCCCTGCCCTCCTTGTCAGTCTGCACACTTTCGAAAGCCCCAGTAGTTGGCACCTGTGTTTCGTCATCATCCGAGACGTGCTGCGATGGTCCTCCCATGTACTCATCTTAAAAATAAGTGGTTGGGCACTCAATCTCTTCCACTTCTGGGGCAGGGCTAGGTGGATGGCCCTGGGAAACCCTGCATGACTTGGGGCTCAGACTGCTTGGCTGATTTGCAAGGGGATGAGGTGAAAGACTGATGGACATCGGCTGCAGGTGCCAACTGTGGTCTTTCAGCATGAGACTGGGTGGGAGACAATGTGAAGAAACTGGAGGCACTGTCAGCAACCCAATCTACTATCGCCCGTACTTGTTCAGGCCTCACCATTACGCATTAGGCCAGACCAAATACCGCTGCAGGTTCGGTCACCTACTCGCACCTGAGGGAGGGGTTTCACCTGTGCGTGTAGCTGGCACAGATCGACCACGTCCTCTCCCTGCAACAGGATGTCAGGACTGGAATAGTGGATCAGGTATGGAATCCTTTGGCAGGGACGAAATAATCCCAAAAATTTGCGTAGTACAAAAAAGGTCAATCCAATCGGGTAGTCGGTTCCAGTTCCGGGTCGTGGCGGGCGGCAGAAATCGTAATCGAGGAAACAGGCAAGGAGTCGGTAGCTGGGAAGTCAGTTTAAACAACAGGTTGACAGGATGGAGCTGGGTGTTCACCATAAGGTTGAATAACTCAGCAATGAATCAAGGCTCTGACTGGCTTTAAGTACACAGTGAACCCAGGACCGCACCCCTGGTTGCCGGGCAACCAGGAGACTTCCTTAGTCAGAAGCCAATCATAAGGCTGAGGGCGGTGATGGAGGCTGAAGCCCTCCCCCAGCCTGAGTAGCACCTGTGGTCTGGAATGGTGCATGTGCACTACGCTCGTATCCCCGCGCACACGGCTTGTGTACCGCGCACGCGCACCCAGCGTCCGACTCGCGCAGGTGCACTGGCCACATTGATGTCAGGTGACCTGTCAGGAGGAAGAGGAGAAGCTATCTGCGCCCCGCCGCCCGCGCCTGCGAACCTGATGCAAAACAGTTCCCTGACACAGGAGTTCCACCAGCAGCACCACGACCTGGGCCATGTCCCTTATTTGACGCTCTCCTCATATTTCTCAAATTTAGGATCTTGCCCTAAATGGGTGTTTAATTAATAGTAGAATAGAACAACAGTATTTACAGGGTGTATCTCACACGCCCTGAACCAGACTAGGCCTCAATTAAAATTGTTTGCCAAAAATGCCTGTATTTCAAATACCTGAATAAAACCACTGTATTTAAAGGGTGTATCTCACACGCCCTGAACCAGACTAGGCCTCAATTAAATTTGTTTGCCAAAAATGCCTGTATTTCAAATACCCGAATAAAACCCCTGTATTTAAAGGGAATTTCAAATGTCTTGATGATGTAAGGGCCCAACAATTGTGTATTTTGCCCCCCAAAAGGTGTTTTATTAATAGAAGAATAAAAGCCCTGTATATACAGGGTGTATCTCACACGGCCTGACCCACACTAGGCCACAATTAAAGATTTGTGCACCAAATGGCGGTATTTCAAATACCTGAATAAAACCACACTATGTAAAGGCTGTATCTCACAATGACATATGCAGCAAAGGCTGCAAAATAAACTTTTTTTTTCACCAAACGGGTGTTAGTTTAATAACTTAATATGAAAGCAGTATATAACCCTGGAATTTCAAACGTGCTGATGCTGCAAGGCCAGAAAATTCATTAATAAAAGAATCCCCTATATTTAAAGGGTGTATCTCACATGCTCTGAACCAGACTAGGCCTTCTTTTGTTTACCCAAAATGGCTGTATTTCAAATACCTGAATAGAAGCCCTGTATTTAAAGGTTGCATTTCACAAACCCTGATACACACTAGGATGCTATCAAAGAATTGTGCCCAAAATGGCTTTATTTCAAATAACTGAATAGAAAGACAGTATGTAAAGGATGTATCTCACAATGACATCTGCAGCAAAGGCTGCAAACTAAAACTTTTTTGCCCAAACGGGTGTTTAATAACTGAATTTGACAGCAGTATATAACCCTGGAATTTCACACTTGCTGATGCTGCAAGGCCAGAAAAATAGTGGAATCTGGCAAAAAAGTGTGTTTTTAAAAACCCAGAAAATGATGGCTGTATTTCTAGCTTAAATTGCACACTGACTAATCCAGATGTTGTATATTGCCCTGTATTTAAAGGTTGTATTTCACACGCCCTGATCCACACTAGGACGCTATCAAAGAATTGTGCCCAAAATGGCTTTATTTCAAATAACTGAATAGAAAGACAGTATGTAAAGGCTGTATCTCACAATGACATCTGCAGCAAAGGCTGCAAACTAAAACTTTTTTGCCCAAACGGGTGTTTGTTTAATAACTGAATTTGACAGCAGTATATAATCCTGGAATTTCACACTTGCTGATGCTGCAAGGCCAGAAAAATAGTGGAATCTGGCAAAAAAGTGTCTTTTTAAAAATCCAGAAAATTATGGCTGTATTTCTAGCTTAAATTGCACACTGACTAATCCAGTGTTAAATGTTATATATTGCCAAAAAAGGTGTTTTTTTTGGTAACAGAATATGAAAGCTGTATATTTTAAACTTGAATTTAACACTTGCAGATCTTGAAAATAGTGTTTTTGGATAAAAAGTGTATTTTTGAAAACCCAGGAAATAATGGCTGTATTTCTAGCTTAAATTGCACACTGACTAATTCTGAGAATGCACCAGATGTGTTCTCGGACCTTCCTGGACGCACTTCCGTAATCCAACGTGACATTGTCACTGCGCCTCAGGCCAAAGTCCGGTTAAAACCATACCGGGTGCCCGAAGCTTGGCTAAAAGCCATCTCGGAGGAAATGCAGCTCATGCTGCGGCTAGACATCATTGAGGAATCTAAAAGTGAGTGGGCCAGTCCTATAGTCTCGATTCCTAAGCCAGATGGGACGTTATGATTTTGTAACGATTTTAGAAAGTTGAACGAAATATCTAAATTCGATGCATATCCCATGTCTCGGGTAGATGAACTAATTGAGAGGTTAGGCCAAGCCAGGTATTTTTCTGTTTTGGACCTCACCAAAGGTTACTGGCAGGAGGCTGCCAAAGAGAAAACTGCCTTCGTTACACCAGAGGGGCTGTACCAATATAAGGTGTTACTATTTGGTCTGCATGGTGCCCCCGCCACTTTACAACATCTAATGGATATTGTACTTCATCCACATCAGCGGTACGCCTCGGCTTACCTGGACGATATTATTATTCACAGTACCGAAAGAACAGGCCATAGTGGACTCCCTTCGAAAGGCGGGACTAACAGCTAACCCAAAGAAATGTGCAATAGGGTTAGAGGAGACTAAATACCTTGGATAAGTCATTGGGCGCGATGTCATAAAACCCCAAGTAAACAAAATAGAGGCGATACGGAATTTGCCCCGACCTGCCACCTCTAGATGAGTAAAGTCATTCCTGGGGATGGTGGGCTATTATATGAGGTTTGTCCCCCATTTTGCCACTTTAGCGGCTCCATTGATAGGGCTCTTAAATGGACGGAAGTCTGTTATAGTCCACTGGAATGACCAGGCGAAAAAGGCTTTCTCCGCTTTGAATTCAGCCCTGTGTGGGTCCCCGGTTTTGGTGACGCCCGACTTCAAGAGGGAATTTGTGGTACAGACCGATGCCTCCAAAGTAGGTCTCGGTGCGGTACTGTCTCAGGAAGTCAACGGGGAGGAGCATCAGGTTGTCTTCCTCAGCCTTAAGCTCACTCCAGCAGAGACCCTGTACAGTATAGTGGAGAGAGAGTGCCTGGCCATCAAGTGAGCACTTGAGTATCTCCGCTATTATCTGTTGGGGAGGAAGTTCCGTCTGGTGACCGACCACTCCCCTCTCAAGTGGATGAGCCAGGCCAAAGAGAGGAAAGCTCAGGTCGCCAGGTGGTTCTTGTTTCTGCAAAACTTTAAGTTCACAGTAGAACACAGGGCAGGCCGGTTACAGGGAAACGCAGATGCTCTGTCCCGAGTACACTGTCTGGCGTGTGTTCATCCCCTCAGGGTTGAACAAAGGGGGAGGTATGTAGGAAGGCGCAAGGGTCCGTCATGGACGGAAGGTACGTGTCACCGAGGTTCCTGGTCTTGGTGTAAGAACCGGTAATTTTGTGTGTCATATTGCAGGGCTGAGAGCTGCATGAGAGCCGCCTGCTGGGAGTTAGGCGCCATAAAGCCTGCTGTGGTCTGCCAGGTGATTTATGTTATTTTGGGAGCTCTTGCTGTGTGAACTAACTCCAGGACTCTGTAAAGCATTGTTTTTTCTTTTCTGCCTTTCCTGTTTGAATAAACACTGGACTTTTGTTTTTTCAACCGTGGTCTTGCCTCTGTATTGCGTCCGTTTACTCTGCCTACCAGAGCAAATCCCTACACTGTGTAAAGGACCATTCATCCCCAATACCACTGAATGAGCAGGCAATGATTGGGAATAAACACATTGCACACTATCATTGTTCTGTGCATTGGCACATCTAACTGCACTATAAGCCATTTCCAGCTCACTCTGATTGCTCTATTCATGCTAGCCTCCCCCCCCACCCATGTGTCACAGTTTTCCAACCATCAAAGTATCCTTATCACTGAGCTTCTGTGGCTGTTTTTGTTAAGGTCCCTTTATACTGCTTGTACGACTGCTCAATCTACTGATGTACAGGTGCCGCTGATTACCAGATAAACAAGCAAAATGCTCATTCAAGTAATAAGAGTGTTGGCGTGGACACCTAAATCATCGTCTACCAGCAGCAAATTATGTTGTCTAAAATAGCACTCTGATACCTGCAAACAATGATTCTGTATATGGACGAGCGATGGTAAAACCATTCACTCCTCCCATACTGTGGAGGAGATCAATTCATGTAAATGACGCTTTCTCCTCCATTGACGAGCAGGCTCCATCGAGCAGTGTAAAGGGGCCTTTATTGTAGGTTTGTGCCTGTCACTGTTATAGGTATTCTTGTGGCCATCACTGTGGAGTCTGAGTCAATCTCTGTTATTAGTATTTTCTGGGGGTCCTGTGACAGGAGTTTCATCTAGTTTTAGTTACTAAACAAGAAAGGCGATACATTCCTTTTAAGGAATATTACCTACGAGAAAAAATGAGACTGCAAAAATGGAAAATCACAGGGCCCTGAAGGGGTTAACCTGTAGGATACCAGCACCGTACATGTACGACGCTGCAGGACGTGACTGAAGTTCCAGTGCCATACATGTACAGTGTTCTGATCAGGCGGGTGCAGGAGCTGTGTCTGCTTAATCAGCAGCAGGGGCTTTTCCTGATTGGCGAGCTCCTGCTGTATATGCCAGCATTGGTGAATACACCAATGCCATCATAGTAACCCCTTGTAAAAGGTTTACAGAGGGTAGGGGAACCCTCCCCCACCCCAATGGGTGATGGGGGACTGATGGAGAGAATGGCTGGGTCTCATAGGCACTCTGTCAGTGTAATACATTGACAGGCAACGCATTACAATACATGATGTATTGTAATGCATTGCAGAGGGGATCAGACCCCCCAATAGTTGAAGTTCCACAGTGGGTCAAAAGTAAAAAGTAATAAAAAAGTATCAAGTAAAAAAAAACAAAAAAACACCCCTTTCCGATAATAAAGACAGATATATTAGTAACAAAGAGAAAAAAAGAAAAAACAGACATATTAGGTATTGCTGCGTCTGTAATGAACAGTTCTATAAAAATATAACATGATCCACCCTTGTCAGGTGATGGCTGTAAAAAATAAAATAACTGTGCCAAAACAGCTATTTTTTTTGTCCGTGCTTTCCAAAAAGTGTAATACCAAGCAATCAAAAAGTCTTATGTACCCCAAAATGCTACCAATCACACTGTCACCTTATCCCACAAAAAACAAGCCCCTATGTAATGCAATTGGCAAAAAAAAAATTAAAAGTGGCTTTCAGAAAATAGAACAAAAACAAGATTCTTTTCTTTTCAAAGATGCTTTTACCATGTAGAACAGGGGTGTCAAACACAAGGCCCGCGGGTCGAATCCGGCCCGCCAGACCTCGTCATGTGGCCCGCGTAGCCGCCGCCGTCCGCCAGCCTTCACCTTTTATTATCACTTCCTGCGGGCGGCCCCCGCTCCTCCCGGCTCCTGTATCAGGTGTATCAGCTGTGAGGGAGGAGGGGCTGGGGGCCGGCGTCTGCTTTTATAATGACAGCGGGGCCCGTGCAGTGACTATTCTACTACACGGGCCCCGCTCACTGTATAATCGTATCTCTAATAGTTAATGGTTACAGTATGTATATAATCGCATAAGGAGCGCTGTGTATTACCGGTACTTACAACTACAAGCGCTCGCCGAGAGGAGGCAGGCTGGGAGGATGGGCGCTGGCAGTGTGAGTCATACGTCACGCGCCTGCGCCGCCCACTTTATGATGAAGCAGGCGGCGTGGGCGCATGACGTATGACTCACGCTGCCAGCGCCTGTCCTCCTGGCCTCCCAGCCTGCCTCCTCTCGGCGAGCTCTTGTAGTTGTAAGTACCGGTAATACACAGCGCTCCTTATGCGATTATATACATACGGTAACCATTAACTATTAGAGATACGATTATACAGTGAGCGGGGCCCGTGTAGTAGAATAGTCACTGCACGGGCCCCGCTGTCATTATAAAAGCAGATGCCGGCCCCTAGCCCGTGTATTGAGGGTCATTCACTACTACAGGGACACTTATGGAGGGGATCTGTGGATGACACATAGCATAAGATGCTATATATGTGTCATCCACAGACCCCCCCCCCATAACTGTCATACACAGATCCCCCATAAGAGCCACCCACAGATCCCCCATAAGTGTCACCCACAGATCCCCCATAAGTGTCACCCACAGATCCCCCATAAGTGTCACCCACAGATCCCCCATAACAGTACCATCCACAGATCCCCCATAACAGTGCCACCCACAGACCACAATTAGTTCAAAACCCACCAAAAGCACACCTTTTGGTTCAAAATATTTATTTTCTTATTTTCCTCCTCAAAAACCTAGGTGCGTCTTATGGGCCGGTACGTCTTATAGGGCGAAAAATACGGTAACCCTTACAGTTCTGGAATGTGTTGGATACCACTGACAGCATTATGTCAGTGTTATCCAACACATTCCAGAACTGTAAAGCCCCTTTCACACGGGCGACTTTTCCGTGCGGGTGCGATCCGTGCGGCGAACGTATGGCACCCGCACTAAATCCTGACCCATTCATTTCTATGGGGCTGTGCACATGAGCGTTGTTTTGAACGCATCACTTGTACGTTCAGTGCAAATCGCAGCATGCTCTATAATGTCCGATTTTGACGTGACGCAGGCCCCATAGAAGTGAATGGGGTGCGTGCAAATCGGATGGCATCCGGATGGCAACGCGTTGCGTTCAGTTTTTTTTGACGGAAGTCACTTAGCAACACTCCTGGGCTATATAATACAGGAAGTAGGCGTTTTTTTTCTCTGTCTCGGTCTGCATGTGCTTTTTGGCAGCACATCAGAGATAAGTTTGCAGGATCTATTTCAAGCCCTCGCGGAGCCAATTATCTGCAGCATGCCCAAAAATCCGAGAGCCATGGATGTTGAGAAGCTGATTGTCCTGGTGCAGGATAGGCCCTGCCTCTGGGATCTCCGTTGTTCTGAATACCAGGACCGATATAAAAAGGACGCTGCCTGGGAGGAGGTTACCCAGGATCTATTTGCAGCCATATGGCAAACGACAAAAGGGCAAAGTCGCCGGAATTTAAGTAAGTAAAACAATGTATACATATCCTCCCTAGTATATAGGCCTTGTTATACCTTTGTTTACCTATCACTTTAGAAATTGATCCATGTTCCTTTATTGCCTTTCTATTACCAGTTGAAGAGGTCAAGAATCGTTGGCGGAGCTGCCGAGACCAATTCCGCAAGGAAATGCGAAAGCAGGGGCGGAGCGGGGCTGGTCTCCCCAAGAAAAGGCCGTACCTCTTCCGGGAGCAGCTAATGTTCCTCCGCGCTGTCATGGATCTGCGTCCGTAAGTCCATTCTACACAATAAGCTATACATACTGTGAATGTTTTGAATGGATCAATGTGAAATGTCCTATTTATCACTAGCAAACATTCGCATTGCTCCTTTCTTAACCTAAAGTCGGAGATTTAAATGATAAGTTGAGTAAAGATTGATGGTACGTAAATAATGTAGCAGGATGAACCCACATGCTCTATGGGACATAAGAAGTGTAATAAATGTATTTTCAAATTTTAGTTTCCTCGTTTTGGTTAAAGTTAACACGATAGTATACATGAGTAGAGACCTTGTATTTCTGAGTGTGTGGGTTATCCCTGCTACATCTATACTACCACAATTACCACATATGTCTATTTTAGGTTGGCAGGGGAGTTGCTAGTGTGTGAAAACATCTGAGGCACAAGGCCACTGTCCAACACCCCCGTGAATCAAAGTTCCACCCATGAAGCTATGTCGCTATACCCGGGGGGGAGGGGGGCATCACACTAGTTATTAACCCCTTTCAGCAGTCCCCCCTTCAGTGAATGGGGGAGTGCTGAAAGTGGTTTAAGAACTACTGCGAAGAGACTAGCCATCTGGGCGACTCCCAGATCAACCCCCAACCCCCCTTGTACTACTAGTTCCGCTACTTATCTGCTGCGTTGCCATGAGTTCAGTCACTTCTGTGCCATCGGTGCTCAATCGCAGCAGATAAGTAGCGGAACTAGTCCAAGGGGGGTGATCAGGGGGTTGGGCAGTTCCAATCAATGGAAAAATTCACTGGAATATTTCCTTAACATTCTATCAGCAATCCAGCATAACATTCAGGGCACTGGACCAAACATATGGGGCACAAGCCCCGAATGGTTAGCCAAAAAGAAACCTCGGTTTGTTGTGCCTGTTAGTACTATGTGACAAATGTAGATGGTGTAGCTCATGACAGGAATATGTTAATCGTTTTTTGGCGAATCGTCATGTTTATATATTTTCATCCTTTTGTAGAACGGAGGACAACCTAGAGGAGGATGAAGAAGAATCTGCACCCCAGTTGTCAAGTGCCTGTGACGAGGAGCCGACAGCTGGGCAGCAGGAGAGTCTTCCGGGACCAACACCAGGACCTTCCGAGCCTCCTGCAGCATCAGGAGCTGATTCCCCCCCCCTCCCTCTGGCTCTACCCATCAGGTCCAGACGACGGGCAAATCCCCCTGCCGAGTCCAACGTGAATGTCCAAGTTTTGGATTATTTATCTCGGGCTCGGCAGGAGGATCATCACGATATGTTTGCCCGTAGTCTGGCCCATTATATGCGGCAGCTACCTCCAGAACGATTGTTACGGACAAGAACTTCCGTAGAAATCGTTCTGGAGCTAGCGAATTCGCTTCCTGATCCCTCGATGATGCATGATGCCCTGGAAAACTTACGCCGCTATGGGCAACTAATTGTCCCCAAACACCCCACTGTTTCCCAGCCATTCCCGGACCAACCACAAATGCCCCCCCCAAGGGATCATTATGGGCCACCAATGGCGCCATATGTTCCCCAGATTCAGGGGGAGCCGAGCTATGGTCCTCCGGGACCCTCGCCCAGTCGAGCTGGGCCACCTTCCCAGGCCCAATATTCAAGGGCTCCTTCCCAGGGCCAATATTCCTGCCCCCCTTCACAGGGCCAATATTCCGGCCCCCCTTCCCAGGGCCAATATTCCGGCCCCCCTTCCCAGGGCCAATATTCCGGCCCCCCTTCACAGGGCCAATATTCCGGCCCCCCTTCACAGGGCCAATATTCCAGGGCTCCTTATGAGGGACAAGGTCCAAATCAGGCTGGACCCTCACAATATTCTGGCCCTCCTTATCAGGGATCTTGTTCGCCCTCAAGCCAATATGTTAATTTGTAGGTTTTTTGGCTGATAAATGTATTTATTTTCATATACCCCAGATTTTATTTTAATATTGTGTGAAATTAAACACATTTTTGTTTCCAAGCTGCTAATGTGTGTGATTTTATTTTATTGTGCATACACATACCACAATATATAGCTAGTACATTTGGACTAGACATTAGTAACCACATAGGACACAATAGAAAAGTTAATGTTGCACACAAACACTGAGGTTCAATAGTTTTTATTTTTAGGGCTTCTTACATCAAAATGTTGGTCATAATAAATGTAAATGAGTTTGTTTTATTATACATACATACCAAACATTTAAAAAAACAATTCCGCAGCACATCCAGGTAGTAGGAAAAATGACAAACTTTATTCACCAAGCATGCGACGTTTCAATACTCTCAATGGAATTTTCATCAAACCGAAAAAAAAACATTTGGACAAATGTGAGAAATTTGTCCCCGTTTTAGAGGTAATAGAGAAATGAGGTATTAGTACATATTTCACCTACCAGGTAGATTCGACTTTTTTTGGGCAAAATATGTAAGCTCGCAACCCACGTCAAGGGTCCTCATTATCTTGCGAGTCCCTAACTTCAAAAAAGCAAAACTGAACTAAACTCAAACCATCCTGGTTATGAAAATAGACTGCCAAACACAAAAGTCCATGAATTGACGACTATTGTGGAAATGGAAAAGAACCGATAGGGGACATAAAATAATCCGAAAAAAATTCACGCACTCTGAGTCCAGCAGATACAGATCGTCCAAGTAGTAAAGTGTCTCTTGATGATGGTGTACTGTACACTTGGGCATCTTCTTCTGGTGTGGCCTCATAGGTGCGTATGTAGTTATGCAGCACTACACATGCCTTGATGACCTGATTGACATTTTGTGGTGCCAGCTGTATTGACGACTGGAAAACACGCCATTTATTTGAAAAAATGCCGAATGTGCACTCCACAAACCTTCTGGCTCTACTTAACCGATAATTAAAATTGCGCCTCTTGGCATCCAAACCGCGTCGAGGATAAGGACGCATCAGGTGGCTAGAAAGGGCAAATCCCTCGTCCCCTACGACCACATAAGGCGCAGGTGGCCCAGTAGAGCCAGGAAGGTTTGCTGGCTGTGGTACGTCCAGTTGGTTGGACTGAAGCCAGCGACCCATTCTGGAAGCCCTGAAGATGCGAGCATCTGCAGAACTTCCATAGGACCCAATATCTACAATAATAAACCTGTAGTTTGTGTCAGCCAAGGCCAACAAAACTACAGAGAAAAACTGCTTATAATTATAGTATTGGGACCCTGAGTTGGGTGGCTTCTTAACCCGTATGTGCTTCCCGTCAAGGGCACCAATACAATTCGGAAATTGAGCCCTTTCCTGGAAGCCATGGGCTATATCAAGCCACTGCTGCCTGGTTGGTTGTGGCAGCACTGAAGCCTTCAGTGTCAACCAAATGGCGGCACATGTAGCCCGTACCACGCCAGCTATTGTGGAAGTGCCCATTCGAAAAACAAAATGCAAACACGAAAATGAATTACCAGTCGCCAGATATCTGCAAAGAAAAAAAAATGGAATTAGATACTTTCATAGCATATGTTGGTAAATCGACAACATTACTTGACATTATTTAATGGAAAAGTAGCTGGTAAATATAAATGAAACAAGCACATAATGGTATATTTAGTTAACCAATATTTTATATTCTGATCTCAAAGTAAATAAGGAATAGCATTTAAACCTTGATAAAGTTCTATACAATTAACATATACACACCCAGGTGAGGTGTCCTCGTCATTACAGGCTGCATTAGAATAATTAACCCCTGCGGAACTGGATTCTGGTGTGACTAATCTAACCACACACAGTTTCTCACTACAAATCAGGGAGTTTCAATACAGGTCTACTTCATTTACGCACTCAGGCAGATAATATTTAAACTTTAGAATACATAGGCCATTGAGGGGAAAAATATGTATTTGAAAATAGGGTGGCATTAAATAAGTATTTAGTATGAAAATATATATAGTCTTACCTTAAAGTAATAATAAGCCGTTCTTCAGGTGACACACTCCGCCGCATATTGGTGTCCTGAAAAGTTAAGGAAGGCCTCAACTCCTCCAACAGACGATCAAACGTAGACACCGACATGCGGCAATAATTGAAGAACTTTGGAGGGTGCGCACGGAGCTCTGCGTACAAGCCAACAAAGATACCTTTGCTGGCACGCTGCGCAAGTATAGGATGCACCCACATGCGCTTCCTCCGCGGCTCCTCCTCAAGCATTTCTGGCTGTTCGCCAAAACAGCGGGAGACCAGCCAGTGCAAAAAGACATGGTCAGTGGATGACAGGGTGAAAGTGGACATCCTGCAAAGGAAAATCCACTAACAAACACACACACCAATCAACACACAAACCACTCCACCAAAAAATGGAGCTGTCCAACAAAACAATGCATGATGGGGGTATTTATATGGTGTGTGCAGTTACAGGTGAATGTAGTGGATTGATCAGTTTTTTTTAACGCGCGTTGAAAAAAACGCATGCCATCCGGATCTCACACGCACGGGAAAAACGACGGAACGTATAATGAACTGACAGCACTCGCCTGAAAAATCGCAAGCTTTTAACTGAACGCACCCTGAACGCAGCCGGCTAAAAAACATGACGCCCGTGTGAAAGAGGCCTAAGGGTTACATAGCATCATAAATCAGTATAATGCTATGTGACCCCAGTCAGCGCTTGCAGGTCAAGCTTTCAGAGCTAGTTATTACTTACATTATTACAAAAAACAGTAATAATTGAATGCAGTGACAATAATTTATGATAATAAAGAGTGGACACATAGTCCTACAGATACAACCGGCCCTTTGAGGGTGACCAAACTGCTGATGCGGCCCCCGATGAATTTGAGTTTGACACCCCTGATGTAGAACTTAAAAAAGTAAAAATATACATATTAGGAATCTCCACATCTGTAACAACCTGCTGTACCCACTGAGTTAAATGCCGTAAAAAATAAAATAAAATAGCAACTGTGCCAAAACTGCCATTTTTTGGTCTGAACAATCAACAATCATATGAACCTTAAAAAAGCCCCTACACAAGATGATCAGCAGAAAAAAAATATGGCTTTCAGAACATGGAGACATAAAAACATGTTTATTTAAAATGCTTTTATTGTGTAAAACTGAAATAAATAAAAGAAAAATAGACAAATTAGGTATTGCTGCATCTGTAACGGCCTGCTTTATAAAATTATCACATGATTTACCCCCTCAAGTGAATGTCATTAAAAAGATGAAATAAAAACTGTGCCAGAACAACCATTTTTTGGTCACCTTGCCTCAAAAAAGTGTAATATAGAACAATCAAAAAATCAAATGTACCCAAAAAATAGTACCAATAAAAACACCTGCTTTTCCCACAAAAAATAAGCCCCTAAACTAAATAATGACTTTCAGAAAATGGAAACTTTTTTTTTCAAAAATGCTTTATTATGTAAAACTGAAAAAAAATACACATATTTGGTATCCTCGTGTCTGTAGCAACCTTCTTTATAAACATAACACATGATCTATCCTGTCAGGTGAATACTGTGAAAAACAAAAAACTGTGCCAGAACAGTCATTTTTTGGTCCTTGCCTCACAAAAAGCATACCATTGAGCGATCAATAATCATATGTACCCCAAAATAGTACCAATAAAACTTTACTTTTTGGGGGTTTCTACTGTAGGGGCACCTCAGGGGGTCTTCAAATGCAACAAAGCAACTTAAAATTATCACAGCGAAACCTCCAAAAACCATATGGTGCTCTTTCTCTTCTGAGCCCTGCACTGTGCTCATACAGCAGTTTACAGCCACATATTTTTCTGTAAACTGCAGTATTAGAGTAATACGGTAAATTTTGAGTTTTGTTTGGCTGTTAACTCTTTCTGTGGTACAATAAAAATGGATTAAAATGGAAAATCTTCAAAAGAAAGTGAAATTTTGAAATGTCACCTCTATTTTTCTTTTATATTTGTGGAACATCTGAAGGGTTAGCACAGTTTTTAAAATCGGTTGAATAACTTGAGGGGTGTAGTTTCTAAAATTGGGTCATTTATGGGTGGTTTCTACTATGTAAGCCCCACAAATTGACTTCATAAAAATGGGGGTTCTGTAAATATTCTTAAACATTTTAAGTATTGTCTCTACAATTCTAAGCCTTCTAACGTCCTAAAAAATAAAATGACATTTAAAAACTGAAGGTAGACATATGGGGAATGTAAAGTAAAAGCTAGTCTATAAAGTATCGCTATCTGCCTTAAAAGCAGAGAAATTAAAATGTCTAAAATTGCAAAACTTTCCACAATTTCTTGTAAATGTTGGACTTTTTTAAATAAATAAAGGTAAAACATATTGACTCAAATTTATCATTAACATTAAGTACAATGTGTCACGAGAAAACAGTCTCAAAATGACTTGGATAAGTAAAAGCATTCCAGTGTTATTACCATATAAAATGACACGTCAGATTTCTAAAAATCGGCCTTGGATTTAAGGTGAAAAGTGACTTGGTACTGAAGGGGTTAATATGTGAAAGGATTGATGGATGCTTTTGTCAACATTTAGCCCTGTTACCCTCAATGTTAATCAGATCTTAACTCAGATCCCCAATCAGACCCCCCAGTCCAGTGTTAATCAAACCTCAACTCAGAGCCCCAGTCAGGCCACCAATGTTAATAAGACCCCCAATCAGACCTCTGATCAGACCCCCAATGTTAATTAGACCCCCAATCAGACCTCAGATCAGACCCCCAATGTTTCTAAGACCCTCATGTTTCTAAGACCCTCAAACAGACCCCAAATCAGACCCCAGTGTTTATGAGACCCACATGTTAATCAGACCTCACAGAAAAAAAAATCAACTTACCTCTTCTTCTCCAGACGCTGCTCCTGAGAACCAGTTCCTGCTCTTCCTGCCATGCTGTGACCCAACCTCGCACAATGTGAGGTCACAGAGTGTCCCAGTCATGGTCTGTGGCTAACAACGTCAAGGAATTGGGGAGTACAGAGCAAGCACGGGGAGTACTGCATTAAACACTTCCTCCTGCACTAACGCACACTTCCATAATGAAAGTTCTCATTAGTATTCACTCCATAAGACGCACTGACAAAAAAACACTGCGTCTTATAGGGTAAAAAAATTGTAATTTCTTCTTTAGAAAATCAGGAGGATAGTTTTCTGAAGTCACTCCATGTACTCTACTTCCTATCCTGGCTTTTTAACTCCCTCTTTGTTTGGACTTTTAGCATGGGAAACAATCTTTTAGACAAACTAGACTATAACTATGACCATAGAGAGCCCCTGTAGTGATTCAATTAGAGCATCACACATTAATCATCACTAATTAATGCAACACTTTTCTCTGGGCGTCTTAATTTAGACCTATCAAGTGAACAAAAGAGCTCTCAAAGTGTTATCCCAATTCTACACCTACTATTATCATAAGGATAAGGATAACATTTTTTACACTCACATTAGCTGTAAGCTAACAATGGGTTGCCTATCTATATAGGAGCTTTGTTTCTTTGTGCTGACTGCCACAGAAGAACAATAATTTGCAATTAATCTCCAGTGGTATAGTACTGCCAAACTGAAAAGAAAAACAGGCAGAACAGAAACAGAATTTTTTATAAATAATTTTTTTCTGACAGATGTCCCTTTAAGTCTCTCTAAGGTGCTCTTGCCCTGATTTGCCAGAAATTCAATCAGCAAATCAAGTAAAATTTCATTTAGGGCAAAATATTCTTCAAAATGGATAAAGACAGTAACAAAGTGCAGCTCAGCACATTTGATTATTTACTGACCTTCACAAAAGAAACCTAGAGAAGAGTGAAATGAAGTTGACGAGGTGGAATTCGATCCGAAATTCAGGAAAAATGTAATTCGCACTGAAGTCCGAATTTCCTCACGCTTCAGGGTAGCGAATCACATATTTTCCTAACATGGCTACTGCACATGTTAGGACATGGAGCAAAGAACTCTAGAAACGAGGGATCACCCACAATGCCACGCATGCAGCCAATCAGCAGCCATCCAGCCCCTGTGATGTCATAGCCCTATAAATAACCTCAGTCATCTTGGAGGCTGCCATTTTCCAGTGTACTTAGTGCAGGGAGAGACGTGAAAGGACAGTGCTAGGAAAGACTTTATTGTTCTGAAAAAAAGATTTACAAGTTCAGGGAAAGATCATTCAAGGTCTAAGGAAAGGATAGGGATGCATTATCTACACTATAAAAGGAGAACAATGTCCCATAGGGTAGTGTACAGCCTAGGTAATAGGAGCGATTCTATTACACCTTGCTGCACTAATTGGGGATCCAATTATACTGCTGCTTTTAAGTTTGCACTATTCTATTTGATAGCTCAGTAATTCCAACAAACCTTGTTATTGGGGTGCAAGTGCTATGTGATACAGCCATTTACGGGGTGTATTAATAGGAACTATACATACATCTTATTAGCCATTTTTCGGTGAAAGTGCATTTCTTTATAGACATTTGTGTGGTTTTTAAGGAAAAAAAAGTATGTGTTATTAGCCGTTCAGTAGTGAACGTACATTGTTTCATATACATTTTTGCGGTGTATTAAAAAGAAAAAAAAGAGCTTGTTATTAGTAGTGATGAGCGGCAAGGGCTATATTTGAATTCGCAATATTTCACAAATGTTTGGGTGAATATTCGTTATATATTCGCAAATTTGTGAATTTGAGATTATTTTCTTGATTGTGAAAAATCAGCAATGTAATATTCGCGTAATGCGCATGAAATTCAGGCGTGGGTCACTTTTGCTACATTTTGCTAGAAGTTTCCTGAGACTGGAGAAAATAGTTGGCGTGGCAGAACGTTAAAATGCTTTATATGCAGTTAGAGTGCTCTAGCATATTCGCAATTGCGCTAATTGGCACTAATAATGCAAATATTTTGGCACCATACGCAAAACTTCACATTTTAGCAGGTCTGCATGTATGTATGGACAGCAGGACCTATCAGACTACCTAACAGACTGCACTGCAACAGCTACATTATATCAGTATATAACCTACACTGACTATCTCCCACTAACTATCTGTATTATATATATAAGCTAACTATCTAATGTAGTGTGGAAAGCCCAGAGCACAGCAATGACACTGTTGTCTCTCTCAGAACTTTAAAAAACTGTAGAAAATAGCTGCTGGGGAGGTTCTTATATAGTAAGGGGTAGGCAACTTTCCTATTGGTTGCTAGGGATGTTTCTAAGCTCAGACAAAGACATTGCAGCATTTTCATTGTTCCACAAGCAAGAAGGGAGGTTACTGATGGAAAAAAAAAACTAGAATATTCAAAATATATTCTAAATATTCGCAAATTCTCAAAGTGCAAATATTCGCGTCCGAACACTAGTTATTAGCCGTTTTGCGGTGAACATACATTGTTTCATAGACATTTTTGAGGTATATTAGTTAGAAAAAAAGGGCATATTATTAGCTGTTCAGCAGTGAACGTACATTGTTTTATACACATTTTTGGGGTGTATTAATTTACTTTTAATTTAATTTGTGTAAAGGTCACGTACTGTCACGGCAGAGGTGCACTCAGTACAAAAGAGAATACACCAACCAGGCTCTGGGCGATAGACAGGGGAAGGGTCACCTCCTAGCTTATACCTGACCTCTATCCCTGCACTGCTCAGCCCACAGCAGACCTTGAAGGTAGGTGTGCTGTGTCCTCCAGCCTGGGCTGACAAAACCCTGAACTCCCTAAGATGGTGAAGTGGGGAGATAGGAGCAGCCTGCTCACACAGAACCTGGATGGAATAGAAGACACAAACAACCGAACTAGAAATGACACTTATCGCTGAGAGCAGGAACTGACAGCCAACCTTCCGTCCAAGCTTCCCAGACCAAAATGAACAGTATAATCCGCTCAGGGCACTGGGCAGTGTGCTATTTAAACTAATGACCCCGCCCAGTGCACCCGATGAGAGGCGGATCCAGCACGGCTCCAAAGCAACCAGTAAACTCGTGCTGCTATCCTGGCTGACCTCCGCACATCGTCAGGTGACCTCCGCACTTCTACAGGTGACCTCCGGACACCCCGGACCAACCTTATCCGGATGGGACCTATGAAAGGCCCTCACCAGTCGGCTGGCGTTGACATCTGACGCCGGAACCCACATCCTCTCCTCAGGACCGTATCCCCTCCAGTGCACCAGGTACTGGAGGGAGCCCCGAAGAACTCTCGAGTCAAGAATCCTGGAGATCTCGAACTCCAAGTTTCCCTCGACTAGAACAGGAGGAGGAGGCAATGGCGATAGTACCACCGGTTTAACATATTTTTTTAGCAAAGACCTGTGAAAGACATCATGGATCCTCCAAGTCTGCGAAAGATCCAGCCGAAACACCACCGGATTGATCACCGCAGAAATCTTATACGGACCAACAAATCTTGGACCCAGTTTTCTCTCAACTTGATATTCTTAGTGGACAACCACACCAGATCACCCACACACAGGTCCGGACCAGTCACACGTCTCCTGTCAGCCATTTGTTTATACCTTTCACCCATCCTCTCCAAATTCCCTTGAATCCTCCGCCAGATAGAGGACAAGGCAGAAGAGAATCTCTCCACCTCTGGCATCCCGGAGGAACCAGACCCAGAAAAGGTACCAAACTGAGGATGGAAACCGTATGTGCCAAAAAATGGTGACTTACCCGTGGACTCCTGCCTACGGTTATTCAATGCAAATTCTGCTAAGGACAAGAATGAGGACCAGTCCTCCTGATTCTCAGCCACAAAGCACCTCAAGTAGGTCTCCAGGTTTTGATTGGTACGCTCCGTCTGACCATTCGACTGTGGATGAAAAGCCGACGAGAAAGAAAGTTGAATGCCAAGCCGAGAGTAGAATGCCCTCCAAATCCTGGAGACAAACTGCGTGCCCCTATCAGAGACCACATCTGAAGGAATACTGTGCAATTTCACAATATTATCCACAAAGATCTACGCAAGAGTCTTAGCGTTAGGCAGACTCGTTAGTGGAATAAAGTGAGCCATTTTACTGAAACGGTCGACTACCACCAAAATCACTGTTCTCCTGGAGGAACTCGGCAGGTCCGTAATAAAGTCCATGGACAAATGCATCCAAGGACGAGATGGAATAGACAATGGAAGAAGTGAACCAGGCGGTCGAGTATGAGCAACCTTTGACCGAGCGCAGGTTTCACAAGCTGTCACGTAATTCTCAATACTCTTACGTAACCCTGGCCACCAGAACCTCCGGGACACCAGATCAAAGATGGACTTACCACCAGGATGTCCAGCAAGAACAGTATCGTGATGTTCCTTGAACACCTTGTATCGTAGGCCCTCAGGAACAAACAACCTCCCTGGGGGACACGAACCAGGAGCCCCCTCCTGAGCTCCCAATACCTCCATCTCCAATTTAGGGTACAGAGCAGAGACCACCACCCCATCCGTCAAAATCGGCGCTGGATCTTCTGAATCACCTCCCCCAGGGAAGCTGCGAGACAAGGCATCTGCCTTGACGTTCTTAACCCCTGGACGAAAGGTAACCACGAAATTGAACCTGGTAAAAAACAATGACCATCTGGCCTGTCTAGGGTTCAGACGCTTGGCAGATTGCAGGTAGACCAAATTCTTATGGTCTGTATACACCGTAACAGGGTGAGACGCCCCCTCTAACCAGTGACGCCACTCCTCAAAGGCCAACTTGATAGCCAACAACTCCCTATCTCCAACATCATAATTCCTCTCGGCGACCGAGAGCTTCCTGGAGAAGAAGGCACACGGGACCCACTTGCCAAGGGAAGAACCCTGCGAAAGCACCGCCCCAACCCCCACCTCTGATGCATCAACCTCCACCACGAATGGCTGATATACATCCGGCTGCACCAGAATGGGAGCAGACGCAAAACGCTCCTTAATAGCCGAAAAGGCCTGCAATGCCTCATCCGACCAGACAGAGACATCAGCGCCCTTCTTGGTCATATCCGTAAGGGGTTTGACTAGGGTGGAATAATTCGGAATACATTTTCTATAATAATTCGTAAACCCCAAGAACCGCATCAAAGCTTTCTGATTCTCCGGTCGGTCCCATTCCAGAACTGCCCACGGACCTTTTCGGGGTCCATACGAAAACCGGAATCAGAAAGTATGTATCCCAAGAACGGAAGCTCTTGCACCGCAAACAAACATTTCTCCAGTTTAGCATATAACTTATTCTCCCGAAGGATCGTCGAAACCTGTCTCACATGATCCTGATGGGTCTTCAGATCAGGAGAATAAATTAAGATGTCATCTAGGTAAACTACTACGAAACTCCCCACCAAGTGATGAAAAATATAATTGATGAATCGCTGAAATACCGCTGGCGCATTCGTCAACCCAAAAGGCATTACCAGGTTCTCAAAATGACCCTTGTGCGTATTGAAGGTCGTTTTCCACTCACCCCCCTCCTTGATCCTGATCAGATTGTATGCTCCTCTCAAATCCAACTTGGAGAACACCTTGGCTCCAACAATCTGATCAAAAAGATCAGAGATCAAAGGCAGCGGATATGGATCCGGACTGTAATACGGTTCAACTCCCGGAAATCCAAACACCGTCTCAGTGATCCATCTTTCTTCTTCACGAAGAACAAACCTACTGCCACTGGAGACTTAGATGGTCTGATATGACCCTTTGCCAAACTCTCGGCGACATACTTTCGCATGACCTCTCTCTCGGGTTGAGAGAGGTTGTAAAGTCGAGATTTAGGCAACTTAGCCCCCGGAATGAGATTCATTGGACAATCATAGTCTCGATGAGGGGGCAATTCCTGAGCCCCACCCTCCGAAAAGACATCCGAAAAATCAGAGAGATACTGAGGCAAGGCCGTAATGGACACTTCAGCGATAGATGTGACTAGACAATTATCCGAACAAAACTTGCTCCAACCAATGATTTGTCTTGCTTGCCAGTCTATAATTGGGTTATGTCTAGACAACCATGGCAACCCCAACACTATTGGAGCTGACAAATCCTTCATGACAAAACAAGAAATAATCTCAGCATGTGAATCACCCACCCTTAAATGAATACCATGAACAATGTGAGTAAGGATCCTTTGAGAAAGAGGGGAAGAATCAATTGCAAAAACACGAATCTCGTTCTCTAACGTGCAAGTACTTAGTCCCAGGCCCTGAAGAAAAGTCAATTAAATTTACCCCAGCACCACAATCAAGGAAAACATCAACAAACACATTTCTAGACTCTAGCGCCACTATAGCTGAAAGGAGAAAACGGGAACTCCAGGGAGCTTGCATACCCGTCTGCTCCACCACACCATTCATACTACTAAGTGTGAGGGGAGTTTTTTTTTTTCTTTTTTTTTTTTCTATTCCACCTGTGGTTTAACATAAAGACAAGAAAAAATAAAATGACCCTTCTTCTCACAATAGAAACATAGATTGTGCACTTTTCGAAAGTCTCTACTATCAGAATAGCCAGATATCTGACCTAACTGCATGGGTTCCTCCCCTACCCCAGAGTAACAAGCAATATCACCCTGGGCAGCTGGTGAAACAAAACCGCACGCGGGAGGAATCCCCTGCACAGAGGGACCCTTACACCTCTCTCTGATACGTCTATCCAAACGTATAGCCAAAAACATTGCATTCTCCAAAGTATCTGGGTATTCATGAAAAGCCAGGGCATCTTTCAACCTTTCAGATAACCCCTGACAAAACTGACTACGTAACGCAGGGTCGTTCCACCCCGACTCAGTAGCCCACCTCCTAAACTCTGTGCAATAAACCTCAGCCGTATGTTTACCCTGTAGTAAGTTACGTAATTTTGATTCTGCCATCGAAACTCGATCTGGGTCATCGTAAATCAATCCCAGGGCTTTAAAAAATTCCTCCACCGACCTGAGGGCCAGAGAACCGGGCGGCAGAGAAAAAGCCCAAGATTGCGTGTCCCCTTTAAGCATAGACATGATGATACCCACCCTCCGATCTTCATTACCTGAAGAAAATGGGCACAATCAAAAGTACAAATTACATGACTCTTTGAAGCGGAAAAAATCATCAGTACCCCCTGCAAATTTCTCAGGAAGAGCGACTTTAGGCTCCCCAACAATTTGACCTGTACCTGCTGCCAGCACCCTCTGACACTGTGTGACCGAACTACGCAGATCCGCAACCTCAAGGGATAAACCCTGCATGCGGTCAACCAGTGCATCAATTGACGCCATCACAAAAGCGCTGAGCAATGGCCATCACAGTCTGGCGGATTATAATGTCACGGCGGACGTGCACTCAGTACAAAAGAGAATACACCAACCAGGCTCTGGGTGAGAGACAGGGGAAGGGTCACCGCCTAGCTTATACCTGACCTCTATCCCTGCACTGCTCAGCCCACAGCAGACCTAGAAGGTAGGTGTGCTGTGTCCTCCAGCCTGGGCTGACAAAACCCTGAACTCCCTAAGATGGTGAAGTGGGGAGATAGGAGCAGTCTGCTCGCACAGAACCTGGATGGAATAGAAGACACAAACAACCGAACTAGAAATGACACTTATCTCTGAGAGCA
Source organism: Bufo gargarizans (assembly GCF_014858855.1). Lineage (NCBI taxonomy): Eukaryota > Metazoa > Chordata > Amphibia > Anura > Bufonidae > Bufo > Bufo gargarizans. The sequence continues at coordinate 89,229,873 of NC_058087.1, read as the reverse complement.
GGAACTGACAGCCAACCTTCCCTCCAAGCTTCCCAGACCAAAATGAACAGTATAATCTGATCAGGGCACTGGGCAGTGTGCTATTTAAACTAATGACCCCACCCAGTGCACCTGATGAGAGGCGGATTCAGCATGGCTCCAAAGCAACCACTAAACTCGTGCTGCTATCCTGGCTGACCTCCGCACATCGTCAGAGTGGGGCATGACACGTACACACACACACAGGGGGAAGGATAGTGACCACTGCGCTCCACCCTCACCCCTGACCCTGCCTACTTGCCTCACGAGTCCTGATGACAGGGGACAACTGGACGGCAGTCCCTAACTTAGGATACGTGCTGGAAGGACAGACAAGACAAATAACGGATAGTGAACGGACTGGGTCAAAACCAAGAGGACAATGCAGTACAGAGGGATAAGCAAAGAATGGTCAGGAGAAGCCGGGGTCATAAATACCAGGAGAGTAGAGAAGTGCCAAAGGAGTCCGCAAAGAATATTCAGGTGAAAGCAGAGGTAAATATTCCAGGAAGGATGCGCAGTACAGGAGGAGCAGGAAAAGGATTGTCAGGGAACAGGATCAGGTAAGTACACAGGTGTCCAACAACTGCCAAGAACCTAAATTAACAGGCAACCTGTGGCCAGCAGGCTGCCTGTATTCATAGTGGGGAGTGAGGGTCATGTGACGTGGCCAGCGTCACATGACCGACAGACCGACCAGTCGAGCACCGAGTGATCAGCTCGGCGCTCAAGGCAGACCTAGGAGCAGGGAGCCTCCCAGCTAGCAAAGCTGCCCTGGGAACGAGGTCAAACACAGATTCTCGTTCCCGAAGCTAAGCAGCAGGTCTGCGGCTGATGGGAGACCGAGTGCGCCTTCGGCACCCTGTTACAATTAGTTTATTTTACAGTATGTCAGACAATTTACAAGCCCTTCAAAGGGAATGGGCAGTGGCCAAAATGTTTCTGGCGCAGGCAAAAGTAGCAGCAGAAGAAGGGGGGCGGGTGGCAGCAGGAGTCGCAAAGAGAGGCCTGAGTTCCCAGTGTCATCTAGTGGTCGTGTCTTGAGCAGCATCCCAGCGGTGCTTGAATGGTTGACTCTGTCTTCGACTTCATCACAAGTGACATCAGACACCCCCAGCCAAGAGTCGCTGGGTTCCTCTGACACGACGCTTAGTGGGCATGGCCCGGCAGCAGTCCCTGTGGCCCCAACTGTCCTCAACCTGCCTCTGTCATTTTCTGTTTCCTCAGCGCGAGAAGTATTATATGTCGTGGGCTTGGCTCCACTTTTAAGCGAGGAAAAGCTACTAGAGGACAGTCAGCAGCTACTGCCCAGCCTCCGACTGGAGAAGAAAAAGTTCAGTCTCCAGAAGCGTCAAAGAGTCTATGCTGTAAGAACTGTGAATCTGTGGAATAGACTTCCTCAGGACATGGTCACAGCAGGAACAGTGGACAGTTTTAAAAAGGGTTTAGATGAATTCTTAAAAGTAAGCAACATTAATGCTTATGAAAACATGTAGAAATCTGAGTCTCACTTCCTTCTGCGATTCGTGTCCCCACCTACCCTTGATTGAACTTGATGGACTTATGTCTTTTTTCAACCGTATCAACTATGTAACTTTGTAAGATCTGGAGGAGGCATCTGCCGCTTCCTCTAGTAGGAAGGCAAATAGTGATGATGAGAGATGCGTGGGAGCTGATGTTGCGAGCGGTCAGGCTCCTGGCCCTGAGACCATTGAGGGGGACATTAGTGACGTGTAGACTGTAGAGGATGATGATGATGTAGCCGATTACACTTGGTAGCCGGGTGAAGAAGGGGTTTCATCATGATCAGGAAAAGAGGGTGGCAGCTTGCGTGTGAGGCAGCGGCTGAGCCAGCAAAGTGGTAGCGTAGCCATGAGTCAGCAGGGTGGCAGCAGTGGGAGGTTGGGAGCCAAACATGCCTGTGGTAGACTGCCCACTTCGCAGGAGCCGATCTGCCCGAAAAGTAGGGGTTCACGGAGGCAGCAGTAGGAGGTACTCAATGCAGAATGTTTGGGGAAAAATGCAATACTCGGCGGTCTGGCAGTTTTTTGTCAAGCTGTCGGAGGAGGTAAACATGGCCATTTGCCAAATCTGTGGGCAGAAGGTGTAGCGTGGCCAGGATGCCAATGTTGGCACAACAGCCCTCCGTCAACACATGCAGCATCACCATAAAGTGGCCTGGGAGAACCGTGGTGCTAATGTAGTGGTCCAGCCTGCCGCAGCAACCGCTGCATCACCCAGTGGCCCGCACCCCTTTTCTTGCAGTAAAGGATCCACCACCTCAGCCGAAGGGATCTGTCTGTCCTTCCCATCATCTACTGGTCCTGATGCTCCTGCTCCTCATCTTCCTTCTCCTCATCAGTCCTTTCTTCAGCAATTGATCACTGAAGCGATTGCCAAGAGACAACAGTATGGACTCTGCACTTGTGTTGAGCGAGCTTGCTTGGCCGAATATCTGTTTGGCTCGAGCATCGCTATGCTCGGCACATGGCGGTACTCGGCCGAGTACCACATGTGCTGGAGTGCCATGCTTGAATCTCCTCCCCGCACCTTTTGCGGCTGCTAAACAGCCAATAAACATGCAGGTAAGTACTGCCATTACTGTAATGCCAGTAGCCATGTTGACTACTGGCATTACAGTGATTGGCTGGCCGGAATGCGTCATCAGGTTCTATATAGCACCCGATGATGCGGGTTCGGCTCATTGCGACTCAGGGAGAGCTGTGCTTAGGAAGGGACAGATAGTGTAGGGAGTTTGTGATTACAATTTATTCAATTTTAAAATGTTTCAAAGACCCAAAAGTCCTTTTAAGGACTATTGTGTGTGGTGGCAGCAATTTAATCTTGCAAAGTAGTCTTAGATTTTTTTTTTCCATACTTTGCGATTCTTTTTCTATAGAGGGTGTCTGCAGCAATGTGTGACATCTGTTCAGCAATACCTTCTGTGTGTCAGGGGCAGAGATGGGAAGAATATTATTAACCACTTCAACCCCGCTAGCTGAAACCCCCTTCATGACCAGAGCACTTTTTACACTTCTGCAATACACTACTTTCACCGTTTATCGCTCGGTCATGCAACTTACCTCCCAAATAATTTTTACCTCCTTTTCTTCTCACTAATGGAGCTTTCATTTGGTGGTATTTTATTGCTGCTGACATTTTTACTTTTTGTGTTATTAATCGAAATGTAACGATTTTTTTGCAAAAAAATGACATTTTTCACTTTCAGCTGTAAAATTTTGCAAAAAAAAAGACATCCATATATAAATTTTTAACTAAATTTATAGTTCTACATGTCTTTGATAAAAAAAAAATGTTTGGGCAAAAAAAAAATGGTTTGGGTAAAAGTTATAGCGTTTACAAACTATGGTACAAAAATGTGAATTTCCGCTTTTTGAAGCAGCTCTGACTTTCTGAGCACCTGTCATGATTCCTGAGGTTCTACAATGCCCAGACAGTATAAAAACCCCACAAATGACCCCATTTCGGAAAGTAGACACCCTAAGGTATTCGCTGATGGGCATAGTGAGTTCATAGAACTTTTTATTTTTTGTCACAAGTTAGCGGAAAATGATGATGATTTTTTATTTTTATTTTTTTCTTACAAAGTCTCATATTCCACTAACTTGCGACAAAAAATAAAACATTCTAGGAACTCGCCATGCCCCTCACGGAATACCTTGGGGTGTCTTCTTTCCGAAAATGGGGTCACTTGTGGGGTAGTTATACTGCCCTGGCAATTTAGGGGCCCAAATGTGTGAGAAGTACCTTGCAATCGAAATGTGTAAAAAATGACCGGTGAAATCCGAAAGGTGCACTTTGGAATATGTGCCCCTTTGCCCACCTTGGCTGCAAAAAAGTGTCACACATCTGGTATCGCCGTACTCAGGAGAAGTTGGGGAATGTATTTTGGCGTGCCATTTTACATATACCCATGCTGGGTGAGAGAAATATCTTGGCAAAAGACAACTTTTCCAATTTTTTTATACAAAGTTGGCATTTGACCAAGATATTTTTCTCACCCAGCATGGGTATATGTAAAATGACACCACAAAACACATTCCCCAACTTCTCCTGAGTACGGCGATACCAGATGTGTGACACTTTTTTGCAGCCAAGGTGGGCAAAGGGGCCCAAATTCCAAAGTGCACCTTTCGGATTTCGCAGGCCATTTTTTACACATTTTGATTGCAAGGTACTTCTTACACATTTGGGCCCCTAAATTGCCAGGGCAGTATAACTACGCCACAAGTGACCCCATTTTGGAAAGAAGACACCCCAAGGTATTCCGTGAGGGGCACGGCGAGTTCCTAGAATTTTTTATTTTTTGTCGCAAGTTAGTGGAATATGAGACTTTGTAAGGAAAAAAGAAAAAAAAAGAAAAATCATCATTTTCCGCTAACTTGTGACAAAAAATAAAAAATTCTAGGAACTCGCCATGCCCCTCACGGAATACCTTGGGGTGTCTTCTTTCCAAAATGGGGTCACTTGTGGCGTAGTTATACTGCCCTGGCAATTTAGGGGCCCAAATGTGTAAGAAGTACCTTGCAATCAAAATCTGTAAAAAATGGCCGGTGAAATCCGAAAGGTGTTCTTTGGAATATGTGCCCCTTTGCCCACCTTGGCTGCAAAAAAGTGTCACACATCTGGTATCGCCGTACTCAGGAGAAGTTGGGAAATGTGTTTTGGGGTGCCATTTTACATATAACCATGCTGGGTGAGAGAAATATCTTGGCAAAAGACAACTTTTCCTATTTTTTTATACAAAGTTGGCATTTAACCAAGATATTTCTCTCACCCAGCATGGAGGAGGGCATTTTTAGACATTTGGATCCCAGACTTCTTCTCACACTTTCGGGCCCCTAAAAAGCCAGGGCAGTATAAATACCCCACATGTGACCCCACTTTGGAAAGAAGACACCCCAAGGTATTCAATGAGGGGCCTGGAGAGTTCCTAGAAATTTTTTATTTTTTGCATAAGTTAGCGGAAATTGATTTTATTTGTTTTTTTCTCACAAAGTCTCACTTTCCGCTAACTTAGGACAAAAATTTCAATCTTTCATGGACTCAATATGCCCCTCAGCGAATACCTTGGGGTGTCTTCTTTCCGAAATGGGGTCACATGTGGGGTATTTATACTGCCCTGGCTTTTTAGGGGCCCTAAAGCGTGAGAAGTCTGGAATATAAATGTCTAAAAATGTTTACGCATTTGGATTCCGTGAGGGGTATGGTGAGTTCATGGGAGATTTTATTTTTTGACACAAGTTAGTAGAATATGAGACTTAGTAAGAAAAAACAAAAACAAAAACAAACAAAAAATTTCCGCTAACTTGTGCCCAAAAAAATGTCTGAATGGAGCCTTACCAGGGGGGGGTGATCAATGACAGGGGGGTGATCAATGACAGGGGGGTGATCAATGACAGGGGGGTGATCACCCATATAGACTCCCTGATCACCCCCCTGGTAAGGCTCCATTCAGACGTCCGTATAATTTTTACGGATCCATGGATCGGATCCGCAAAACACATGCGGACGTCTGAATGGAGCCTTACAGGGGGGTTATCAATGACAGGGGGTGATCAGGGTGATCAGGGTGATCACCCCCCTGTCACTGATCACCCCCCCTGTAAGGCTCCATTCAGACATCCGCATGATTTTTACGGATCCATGGATACATGGATCGGATCCACAAAACACATGCGGACGTCTGAATGGAGCCTTACAGGGGGGTTATCAATGACAGGGGGTGATCAGGGTGATCACCCCCCTGTCACTGATCACCCCCCCTGTAAGGCTCCATTCAGACATCCGCATGATTTTTACGGATCCATGGATACATGGATCGGATCCACAAAACACATGCGGACGTCTGAATGGAGCCTTACAGGGGGGTTATCAATGACAGGGGGTGATCAGGGTGATCAGGGTGATCACCCCCCTGTCACTGATCACCCCCCCTGTAAGGCTCCATTCAGACATCCGCATGATTTTTATGGATCAATGGATACATGGATCGGATCCACAAAACACATGCGGACGTCTGAATGGAGCCTTACAGGGGGGTTATCAATGACAGGGGGTGATCAGGGTGATCACCCCCCTGTCAATGATCACCCCCACTGTAAGGCTCCATTCAGACATCCGCATGATTTTTTACGGATCCATGGATACATGGATCGGATCCACAAAACACATGCGGACGTCTGAATGGAGCCTTACAGGGGGGTTATCAATGACAGGGGGTGATCAGGGTGATCACCCCCCTGTCACTGATCACCCCCCCTGTAAGGCTCCATTCAGACATCCGCATGATTTTTACGGATCCATGGATACATGGATCGGATCCACAAAACACATGCGGACGTCTGAATGAAGCCTTACAGGGGGGTGATCAATGACAGGGGGGTGATCAATGACAGGGCGGTGATCAATGACAGGGGGGTGATCAGGGAGTTTATATGGGGTGATCATGGGTGATCAGGGGTTTATAAGGGGTTAATAAGTGACGGGGGGGGGGGTGTAGTGTAGTGTGGTGTTTGGTGCGACTGTACTGACCTACCTGAGTCCTCTGGTGGTCGATCCTAACAAAAGGGACCACCAGAGGACCAGGTAGGAGGTATATTAGACGCTGTTATGAAAACAGCGTCTAATATACCTGTTAGGGGTTAAAAAATTCGGATCTCCAGCCTGCCAGTGAGCGATCGCCACTGGCAGGCTGGAGATCCACTCGCTTACCTTCCGTTCCTGTGTTTACGCATTTGGATTCCGTGAGGGGTATGGTGAGTTCATGGGAGATTTTATTTTTTGACACAAGTTAGTAGAATATGAGACTTAGTAAGAAAAAACAAAAACAAAAACAAACAAAAAATTTCCGCTAACTTGTGCCCAAAAAAATGTCTGAATGGAGCCTTACCAGGGGGGGGTGATCAATGACAGGGGGGTGATCAATGACAGGGGGGTGATCAATGACAGGGGGGTGATCAATGACAGGGGGGTGATCACCCATATAGACTCCCTGATCACCCCCCTGGTAAGGCTCCATTCAGACGTCCGTATAATTTTTACGGATCCATGGATCGGATCCGCAAAACACATGCGGACGTCTGAATGGAGCCTTACAGGGGGGTTATCAATGACAGGGGGTGATCAGGGTGATCAGGGTGATCACCCCCCTGTCACTGATCACCCCCCCTGTAAGGCTCCATTCAGACATCCGCATGATTTTTTACGGATACATGGATACATGGATCGGATCCACAAAACACATGCGGACGTCTGAATGGAGCCTTACAGGGGGGTTATCAATGACAGGGGGTGATCAGGGTGATCACCCCCCTGTCACTGATCACCCCCCCGTAAGGCTCCATTCAGACATCCGCATGATTTTTACGGATCCATGGATACATGGATCGGATCCACAAAACACATGCGGACGTCTGAATGGAGCCTTACAGGGGGGTTATCAATGACAGGGGGTGATCAGGGTGATCACCCCCCTGTCACTGATCACCCCCCCTGTAAGGCTCCATTCAGACATCCGCATGATTTTTACGGATCCATGGATACATGGATCGGATCCACAAAACACATGCGGACGTCTGAATGAAGCCTTACAGGGGGGTGATCAATGACAGGGGGGTGATCAATGACAGGGCGGTGATCAATGACAGGGGGGTGATCAGGGAGTTTATATGGGGTGATCATGGGTGATCAGGGGTTTATAAGGGGTTAATAAGTGACGGGGGGGGGGGGGTGTAGTGTAGTGTGGTGTTTGGTGCGACTGTACTGACCTACCTGAGTCCTCTGGTGGTCGATCCTAACAAAAGGGACCACCAGAGGACCAGGTAGGAGGTATATTAGACGCTGTTATGAAAACAGCGTCTAATATACCTGTTAGGGGTTAAAAAATTCGGATCTCCAGCCTGCCAGTGAGCGATCGCCACTGGCAGGCTGGAGATCCACTCGCTTACCTTCCGTTCCCGTGAGCGCGCGCGCCTGTGTGCGCGCGTTCACAGGAAATCCCGGCCCTCGCGAGATGACGCATATATGCGTGACTCTGCGCAGGGCCGCCACCTCCGGACCGCACATCTGCGTTAGGCGGTCCGGAGGTGGTTAAAAACAATTATATTTTTTCCATAATTTATCCACATTTTTCCTATAAACGGTGCCTGCAGTAAATTGTCACATCTACGCTGCAAAAGCATCTGTGTGTCAGGGCCAGATATTGGGAAAATTATTAGTGACAACAATTATATTTTTTCCATAATTTATCCATAATTTTCTATAAATGGTCCCTGCAGTGAATTGTTACATCTGTGCTGCTATAGCGTGTGTGTGTCAGTGCCAGATATTGGAAAAATACCGTATTTTTCACCCTATAAGATGCACCTGCGCATAAGACGCACCTAGGTTTTTGAGGAGGAAAATAAGAAAAAAATAATATTTTTAACAAAAAGGTGTGCTTTTGGTGGGTTTTGAACTAATGGTGGTCTGTGGATGACACTATTATGGGGGATCTGTTGAGGACACTGTTATGGGGGATCTGTGGGTGACACTGTTATGGGAATCTGTGGGTGACACTGTTATGGGGATCTCTGGATGGCTCTTATTGGGGTCTCTGGATGGCACTGTTATGGGGATCTGTGGATGACACTGTTATAAGGGGATCTGTGGATGACAAATACAGTACAGACCAAAAGTTTGGACACACCTTTTCATTCAAAGAGTTTTCTTTATTTTCATGACTATGAAAATTGTAGATTCACACTGAAGGCATCACAACTATGAATTAACACATGTGGAATTATATACATAACAAAAAAGTGTGAAACAACTGAAAATATGTCATATTCTAGGTTCTTCAAAGTAGCCACCTTTTGCTTTGATTACTGCTTTGCATACTCTTGGCATTCTCTTATTGAGCTTCAAGAAGTAGTCACCTGAAATGGTTTTTACTTCACAGGTGTGCCCTGTCAGGTTTGATAAGTGGGATTTCTTGCCTTATAAATGGGGTTGGGACCATCAGTTGCGTTGTGGAGAAGTCAGGTGGATACACAGCTGATAGTCCTACTGAATAGACTTTTAGAATTTGTATTATGGCAAGAAAAAAGCAGCTAAGTAAAGAAAAACGAGTGGCCATCATTACTTTAAGAAATGAAGGTCAGTCAGTCCGAAAAATTGGGAAAACTTTGAAAGTGTCCCCAAGTGCAGTCACAAAAACCATCAAGCGCTACAAAGAAACTGGCTCACATGCGGACCGCCCCAGGAAAGGAAGACCAAGAGTCACCTCTGCTACGGAGGATAAGTTCATCCGAGTCACCAGCCTAAGAAATCGCAGGTTAACAGCAGCTCAGATTAGAGACCAGATCAATGCCATACAGAGTTCTAGCAGCAGACACATCTGTAGAACAACTGTTAAGAGGAGACTGTGTGAATCAGGCCTTCATGGTAGAATATCTGCTAGGAAACCACTGCTAAGGACAGGCAACAAGCAGAAGAGACTTGTTTGGGCTAAAGAACACAAGGAATGGACATTAGACCAGTGGAAATCTGTGCTTTGGTCTGATGAGTCCAAATTTGAGATCTTTGGTTCCAACCACCGTGTCTTTGTGCGACGCAGAAAAGGTGAACGGATGGACTCTACATGCCTGGTTCCCACCGTGAAGCATGGAGGAGGAGGTGTGATGGTGTGGGGGTGCTTTGCTGGTGACACTGTTGGGGATTTATTCAAAATTGAAGGCATACTGAACCAGCATGGCTACCACAGCATCTTGCAGCGGCATGCTATTCCATCCGGTTTGCGTTAGTTGGACATCATTTATTTTTCAACAGGACAATGACCCCAAACACACCTCCAGGCTGTGTAAGGGCTATTTGACCATGAAGGAGAGTGATGGGGTGCTGCGTCAGTTCACCTGGCCTTCACAGTCACCGGACCTGAACCCAATCGAGATGGTTTGGGGTCAGCTGGACCGCAGAGTGAAGGCAAAAGGGCCAACAAGTGCTAAGCATCTCTGAGAACTCTTTCAAGACTGTTGGAAGACCATTTCAGGTGACTACCTCTTGAAGCTCATCAAGAGAATGCCAAGAGTGTGCAAAGCAGTAATCAAAGCAAAAGGTGGCTACTTTGAAGAACCTAGAATATGACAGATTTTCAGTTGTTTCACACTTTTTTGTTATGTATATTATTCCACATGTGTTAATTCATAGTTTTGATGCCTTCAGTGTGAATCTACAATTTTCATAGTCATGAAAATAAAGAAAACTCTTTGAATGAGAAGGTGTGTCCAAACTTTTGGTCTGTACTGTATATGTGTCATCCACAGATTCCCTCCATAACAGTGTCCCTGTAGTTTGAATGACCCCCAATACAGGGGTGGGGGTCGCATCTGGTTTTATAATGACAGCGTGGCCCGTGCAGTGAATCTATTCTACTACATGGGCCCCGCTCACTGTATATACCGTAATCTTATTTATAATTGTAGGCATTGTTAATATATACAAATTCAGGGTAATCAGCGCCTGTATTACTTACAACAAGCGCTCGGTAGCAGAGAGGAGGGAGGAGGCAGGCCGGGAGGACGGGTGCTGGCAGCGTGAGTCACTATGTCATGCGCCCATGCCGCCTGCTTCATTTATAAAGTGGGCGGCGCGTGCGCGTGACGTATTGACTCACGCTGCCAGCGCCTGTCCTCCTGGCCTGCCTCCTCCCTCCTCTCTGCTACTGAGCGCTTGTTGTAAGTAATACATGCGCTGATTACTCTGAATTTGAATATATTAACAATGCCTACAATTATAAATAAGATTACGGTATATACAGTGAGCGGGGCCCGTGTAGTAGAATACAGTCACTGCAAGGGCCACGCTGTCATTATAAAACCAGATGCTGGCCCCCAGCCCCTCCTCCCTCTCAGCTGATACACCCACTGCACGGCATCGCAGCGTGGAATCGCAGTGCGGCGTATCATTGACAGTTCTGCAAAATGCAGCATTCGCCCCATAAGACGCACTGCTATTTTCTCCCCACTTTTTTGTGTGGGGGGGGGTGCGTCTTATAGGGCGAAAAATACGGTAATTCTCCTGTATAACATATGCGCATCCTAAATATCAGTGACATTCATTCAGTGAAATTTTTTATTAGGTGGTGGTGGCAGCAACATTACAAGCTCTTTTGGCCAGGGATGCTACATTTCCCTGACGGCACACTGGGTGAAGGTTGTGGAGGCCGGGAGCGAGTCGTACCCTGGGATGGCACAGGTGCTACCGACGCCAAGGATTGCGTGCCCTACTTCCATCAGGGATTCTGCCGCCACCTACGTTAATGGCTGCAACCCCCTCTTCTCCTCCTCCGCCTCCATTTCCATTTCTACCTCTGAATTATCATCTTGCGGCATCAGTCGGCCATCGGTTAGTAGCTGGGAGCAGTGTAGCACAGCAGTGGGGAATGGGCAACCTATTTGCTTAGGTGAAAAACAGCACACCGCCGCAAAGCTGTGGCAGGGGATAAGGGACCAGACTGAGCTTTTGCTCTCGCCCACAAAATGTTTTAAATGTTCAGCTCGGCAGCAAGCCCTCATCCACAAAATTTTTAATTTGGTCAGCTCGGCAGCAGGCCATCATTCACCCTATTTTTTAAATGGTCAGCTTGGCAGCAGGCCCTCATCCACAATTTTTTTAAGATGGTCAGCTCGGCAGCAGTCCATCATCCACCCTGTTTTTTAAATGGTCAGCTCGGCAGCAGGCCCTCATCCACAAAATTTTTAAGATGGTCAGCTCGGCAGCAGGCCCTCGCATATAATTTTTTAGAGGGTCAGCTTATCAGCGGGCCCGCAACTCAAATCTTTTACAGGGTCAGCTTAGCTGCAGGCCTGCAACTCAAATCTTTTACTGGGTCAGCTCACATGCAGGCCCGCACCTAAAATCTTTTAAAGTGTCAGCTCACCCACTGCCCTGCAACTCAACTCTTTTAAACGGTCAGTTCACCTGCAGGCCCGCACCTCAAATATTTTACTGGGTCAGCTCACATGCAGGCCCGCACCTAAAATCTTTCATTGGGTCAGCTCACCTGCAGGCCCAAAAGTCAAATCCTTCATTGGGTCAGCTCACCTGCAGGCCTGCAACTCAAATCTTTCATTGGGTCAGCTCAACTGCAGTCCCGCAACTCAAATCTTTTATAGGGCCAGCTCACATGCAGGCTTGCACCTAAAATCTTTTAAAGGTTCAGCTCACCTGCAGGCCCCCAACTCAAATCTTTTACAGGGTCAGCTCACCTACAGGCCCCCAACGCAAATCTTTTACAGGGTCAGCTCATCTGCAGGCCCAAACCTAAAATCTTTTACTGGTTAAGCTCACCTGCAGGCCCGCAACTCAAATCTTTTACAGGATCAGCTCACATGCAGGCCCTCGCATATAATTTTTTAGATGGTCAACTCAGCTGCAGGCCCTTGCATATAATGTTTTACAGGGCCAGCTCACCCACAGGCACTATCATATAATGTTTTACAGGGTCAGCTCACCAGCAGGCCCTCACCTAAAATCTTTTACAGGGTCATCAATCATAATTTTTAAAGGGTGTGTATGATGCCCTCCCTTATGTGTAACTAAGGGTATATCGGAGTGCCTCTTCCTTGTAATTTTTGGCAGCACTTGCACTTTATCTACAAGTAAATATTCAGGAAAGAATGTTTTCTATAAATTTTTCCTCTAAAATTTATTTTTTTTCCTTTGGTTTTGTGAGTATTATTGTCATTATGTAAAAGTGCCTTACTATTCGGACAACATAGTTCCCAGCAGCGACCAGCAAGTCCAAGATGCATCCATACATCTTCCCCATGCTGTTACAGATCTACACTGATGGCTTGTGCCAAACCAAGGTGGAGAGTCCCAAGCTGTAATTCCTTTGCAAAAGAGACTCTACCAGCACTGCACACCTATGTTGAACAGAAAGTGGGCCAGTCCTTGAGCCTGCTGGTGTCTGCCAAAGTGCACGGCTGTGCTGACATGTGGAGCTATAACTACGGTCAAGGACAATATATGTCCTTTACGGTCCACTTGGTAAATGGTGGTTCCACTGCACGGACAATTCACAGTGCTGCTCCAGCATACCACATGTGCAGGGCACGGTGGTGCCACGCTGTTCTGCACCTAGTTTGCCTGGGCGAACAGAGTCACACAGGGGAGGAACTGCTCGCGCCCTTCATCAAGAAATCGAATCCTGGCTTTCTCCTCGACAACTCAAAATTGGAACCATAGTCACCAACAATGGGTAGAACATGGTGTCGGCGCTGCGTCAAGGAGGTCTGAACCATGTGCCCTGCATGGCGCACGTTTTCAATCTGATTGTAAAGAGTTTCCTGACGTATTCCAGCCATCTGCAAGACATCCTGAAAATGGCCAGGAAACTGTGCATGCACTTCATGCCACTCTTACACTGAGAAGCACACCCTTCTTGAGCTGCAAAGGCACAATGGTGTTCCCCATCATCACCTCATATGCGACGTTACCACATTCCATATGTTGGACCTAACTATATGAACAGAGAAAGGCCATAAAAGATTTCTTGATGATACAGACAGAGGTACACCCCTGTGTAACTTTGATGTTAGCCAGTGGCAGCTCATGTGTGACAGCTGCCATTTGCTCGGGCACTTTGAGGAAAGTCGCCAGGACTACTGGATGAACAATGTCATTCCACTGCTTCATGTCCTAGAATGGAGGCCATTTTGGCACCAAAAATGACAGAAATTCAGGCGGATCCAGCATGCATGCGGAACCTGCACTTTCTGAATTATATGATAGCCGTCATGGCACATAACAGGTAAAATTTAGTGTTAGGAACCCGTCTAACTAGAGATCGCCTTGACGTGAGGCAGACGGGCTCAAATAATTTTGTACAAAACGATTTGCCAAGCATCTCTAACTTATTAGTATAGTATTTGCAATTATGATGCAATTTTGTACTTTATTTGGTTTGCAGTGAGCTGTTGCATTGTAACTTTTGTCTAACAGTCTTGTTCTCAGCCATAGCAACTTGCCCCTGCGCTTTGGGATGTGCTGACTGACCCCCTTTTTCTTTGCAGTTTGTGCTGGAGGTGTGGCTGCCTCCTCAGTCGTGCACTCCTGACCAGCTCGTCTGCCCCATAGGCTGATTTTAATTAGTGTTAGTATATAGCTTGGCCTGCTCCCCCTCACTCACTGAAGCCATCTGGCACCAGGAGAGAGATAGTGTGTGGACTCTCATTGTGGTCCTTGATGACCCTTTGGCGCCAGGGGTGGTGTGGAGTGGGCCCGGCATGCATGCCGGCAACTGCTTTCCGTGGATACAATGGAGGCCATTTTGGCACCAAAAATGACAGAAATTCAGGCGGATCCAGCATGCATGCGGAACCTGCACTTTCCGAATTATATGATAGCCGTCATGGCACATAACAGGTAAAAATTAGTGTTAGGAACCCGTCTAACTAGAGATCGCCTTGACGTGTGGCAGACGGGCTCAAATAATTTTGTACAAAACGATTTGCCAAGCATCTCTAACTTATTAGTATAGTATTTGCAATTATGATGCAATTTTGTACTTTATTTGGTTTGCAGTGAGCTGTAGCATTGTAACTTTTGTCTAACAGTCTTGTTCTCAGCCATAGGAACGTGCCCCTGCGCTTTGGGATGTGCTGACTGACCCCCTTTTTCTTTGCACATTCCATATGTTGGACCAACTATATGGACAGAGAAAGGCCATAAAAGATTTCTTGATGATGCAGACAGAGGTACTCCCCTGTGAAACTTTGATGTTAGCCAGTGGCAGCTCATGTGTGACAGCTGCCATTTGCTCGGGCACTTAGAGGAGGCCACTTTATCTGTCAGTCGCCAGGACTACGGGATGAACAATGTCATTCCACTGCTTCATGTCCTAGAACATATGCTGCTAAATCTGGCTGGCCAGGGGACAGAAGACATGGTAACAACATCTTATGGCCACATGAGCCCTGTAAGGGCTGAACTAGAGGAGGAGGACATTCAAGCATGAGCAAAGCGTAGAGAAATGGGTGGTTTTTCTACACAGATGACAGGAGAGGAGGAGCCGGAGGAGCTACAGGGTGATGAGGAAGATGAGGCAGATAACCCAGACACACCGTATCAGTATACAGTAGAGATGGAGGCAGGGAGTCCCCCAATTCACTTGCACAAATGGACAGATGCATGCTCAGTTGCTTGCTTAGTGACAGACGAATTGTTACCATTCGGCAGAGGGATGACTACTGGCTCTTGCTACCGATCCAAAATAGGGGCCTTTTTTCCACCCGGTGAGAGGGAGGACAAACTGATCTACTATCGAGACATCCTATGTAGTCAGTTGGCCGCTGCCTATGTGCGCAATCGCCCATCCTCACGCAGATTTGACTAGGGGGGGGCCCTTTGCTCTCACGTTTCCACTGCCATGGCTGCTGGGGGGGGGGGCAGGAGCAGTACCAGCTACATCAGCAGCAACTTTCCCTCCCTCCGTTCCCTCCAGTTCGGTTGGTATTTTGATTTCGTTACTATTGCTCTTAGTCCAGATTTAGGTGGTTTTATTGCTCCACTAGACTGGTTTAGTAGTTTTTCATTATTTAACTTTAGGCGGCCGTTTGGCACCATACTAGGTCTATTAGTGGTTTATGCTACTTTGCACAGTGACTGTTGAGCTGAATTATTGCACTTTTTATCTCCAAGAGATTTTTCTCCATATTCCTGCTCTGTCATTATATATGTAATTTTATAGATGTATGTCTGATATTGAAGTTTCAATAAAAATGTTGTTCATTATCTTGTGTGGTGTAAGATTTTTATAGGGGTTAATGCTATGGTTCCATGCATACTGATGTACTGTAGTTTATATTGGAGTTGATTATGTCTAGAGTCGCTGATGAGCAGTTTTCTTCACTCGCTTAGTGATTAAACTATTACCAGCAGCAGCAGCTAAACATGGAGCAGAACCTAAACCAGCAGGTTGTGGCATACTTGGACTGCCACTCCACATCGAAGATCCCCTGGACTACTGAGCAGCCAAACTTAATTTGTGTCCGCAATTGGCAGAGTTTGCCCTGGACAAGCTTTTCTGCCCGGCCAGTAGTGTGGCATCAGAGCGGGTTTTTAGTGTGGCGGGGGCCATAGTTACCCCAAGGAGAACTCGCCCATCCACCCAAAATGTGGAGAAACTGACCTTTGTGAAGATGAATCAGGCGTGGATCAACCAGGATTTCCACGCACCATTGCCTGATGCATCAGACTAGATCATCCATGGTGCCACACCCAAACTTTGTCAAAAGAGACCTGTTTCTTCTGCCTACTTACTTCAGCTACTATTCTGCCATGTTCAGCTGGTACTGGTAATGCCCCCCACCTCCCCACTCTGTCACTGGGCCACTCTGTGGTCTCCTCATGCTTCTGCCACCTCACCACTCTGTCACTGGGCCACTCTGTGGTCTCCTTATGCTGCTGCCACCTTGCCACTCTGTCACTGGTCCACTCTGTCATGTCCTTAGGCTGCAGACACCTCACCACTCTGTCACTGGGACATTCTGTGGTCTCCTCATGCTGCTGCAAACTCAACACTCTGTGGTCTCCTCATGCTCCTGTCACCTCACCACTCTGTGGTCTCCTCATGCTGCTGCTAACTCACCACTCTGCCACTGGGCCACTTTGTGTTCTCCTCATGCTGCTGCCACCTCACCACTCTGTGGTCTCCTCATACTGCTGCCACCTCACCACTCTGTGGTCTTCTCATGCTGCTGCTACCTCACCACTCTGTCAGCGAGCCACTCTGTGTTCTCCTCATGCTGCTGTGAACTCACCACTCTGTGGTCTCCTCATGCTAATGCAACCTCACCATTCGGTCGTCTCCTTATGCTGCTGCCAACTCACCACTCTGTGATCTCCTCATGCTCCTGTCACCTCACCACTCTGGTCTCCTCATACTGCTGCCACCTCACCACTCTGTGGTCTCCTCATGCTGCTGCTACCTCACCACTCCGTGGTCTCCTCATGCTGCTGCGAACTCACCACTCTGTGGTCTCCTTATGCTGCTCCCACCTCACCACTCTGTCACTGGGCCACTGTGTTAATGACTCATGTGATTCCTTATGCGATTCCCACCCTCACCATTCTGTGACTGGGCCAATGTGTTGATGACTCATGTGATTCCTTATGCGATTCCCATTGTAACGGTCATGTACACTCACACACAGGGAGGAGGATAGTGACCACTGCGCTCCACCCTCACCCCTGGCCCTTCCTACTTGCCTCACGAGTCCTGATGACAGGGGACAACTGGACGGCAGTCCCTAACATAGGATACGTGCAGGAAGGACAGACAAGACAAATAACGCATAGTGAATGGACCGGGTCAAAACCAAGAGGACAATGCAGTACAGAGGGATAAGCAAAGAATGGTCAGGAGAAGTTGGGGTCATAAATACCAGGAGAGTCGAGAAGTACCAAAGGAGTTCGCAAGGAATAGTCAGTTGGAAGCCGAGGTCAAAATACCAGGAGGGATGCGCAGTACAGGAGGAGCAGGCAAAGGATCGTCAGGCAACAGCATCAGGTAAGTATACAGGTATCCAACAACTGCCAGGAACCTAAATTAACAGGCAACCTGTGGCCAGCAGGCTGCCTGTATTTATAGTGGGGAGTAAAGGTCATGTGACGTGGCCAGCGCCACATGACCGACAGACCGACCAGTTGAGCACCGAGTGATCAGCTCGGCGCTCAAGGCAGACCTAGGAGCAGGGAGCCCCTGGGAACGAGGTCAAACACAGATCCTCACTCCTGAAGCTAAGCAGCAGGTCTGCGGCTGATGGGAGACCGAGTGCGCCTTCGGCACCCCGTTACACCCATCCTCACTACTGACCGAGTGCGCCTTCGGCACCACGTTACACCCATCCTCACTACTCTGTAACTGGGCCACTGTGTTGACGAGTCATGTGATTCCTTGTGCGATTCCTCATGAAATTCCCACCCTCACCACTCGGTGACTGGGCCACTGTGTTGATGAGTCATGTGATTCCTCATGCGATTCCCACCCTCACCACTGTGACTGGGTCACTGTGTTGACGACTCATTTGATTCCTAATGCGATTCCCACCCTCACCAGTCTGTGACTGGGCCACTGTGTTGGTGAGCCATGTGATTCCTCATGCGATTCCCAACCTCACCACTCTGTGACTGAACCACTGTGTTGACTAGCTTATGCTGTTGCCACCTCACTACTCGGTCATTGTGGCACTACTTGTTTCAACTTGTAACAGAACAGGTTCTGTGGAAATCTATGTGGAATCAGCTGATGATGGTGAAAAATGTGTGTGCTTCTTCTTGAAGCTAACACTGACCTGTAAGACTGAGTTCACACTTGAGTTATTTGGTCAGTTGTGGCCCCGCAACTAACCAAATAAGTGAAGCGTGAAGTGATCCTAACAGTAACACCTATCATCTGTGTATCATACTGACTAACAGTGCTGTTTCATCTGTGTGTCATACTGACACACAGTACTGTTTCACTAGCACAGTGGGCTCCCTATGCATGTTTCTGCAATACACAGTGTTCTACACTACTAGGCAGGCTCTCAGCAGCCAGGAAATATCAGTTTTTTTATGTGATTCGTCACAAATAATTTCGGATCAAATAGAATCTTTTTGGAAAATTCAACGAATCGAATTTTCAAGAAATTCGCTCATCTCTACTGCCCATATCAATGTACAATAATTATATTATTTTTTTTATTCAATATCCACAAAAAATAGTTACATTTTCATTTTCTCCAGAACAGACTGCTTTTTCTGTACATACAAAATTATTTTTACTTCCCCTTTTACCCACCCACCACCCTTGTGGGGGAGGGAGAGGGGAGGGACGTAAAACAAAAGAAAGAAAAAATAATAATAATAATTATATATTAAATTTTCCGACACTCCAGCCCTAAAGTATCCAATTCTTCCAAACTTCATCAATACTTTTGGTTTTTTTATTATGGCCCTCCCTCACCCGTTCTTCTTTAATCAGGTTATCCACTGCTTGTCACGGCTGTTTGTGAGCAACAAGAGTATACACTGAACAAAGAGCTACTGACCGGACCCAAACTAGGGAAGATAAAGGGTGACCCCTGTCAGACCCTCAAAGCTCTCCCTATGCTGCTAAAGCACATGCCTGCATCCAAATGGTGGAACGAGGCATGCCCGCGTACCTAAGACTGATGACCACTGTAACCCCTACAATAGTGGAAGGGGCACGGCCACCGGTGCCCTGCTCAGTATATGGAGGGAACCGTGGCCACCTCAGATCCAGTCAGAAAATAACCAGGTACACAACAATGTCTGCACACTTAGCTGAAGGAGCTGCAGCCGCAGAGAAGACTGGATCCAAGGACAGCTGGCAATATCCGGAGTGCTTGCTGCAGCAGAACACTGGTCCAGTGAACTGATATCTTACAAGTGAAGACACTCAGGCAAGAGCTACAACTGAAATGAGAAATATAATCCACGCCCTACAATAGGAGGAGGGGTGATTTAAAGGCAGGGAAATCAAATGCAGGAGGAACAGCTGGGAGAAAAGACCTCATCACAGGGGTGGAGAAACATCGCAGTGAGAACTCCTCCTAACTCTAAGTGACATCATCACAGGGGTGGAGAAACAGAGCAGTGAGAACTCCTCCTAACTCTAAGTGACATCATCACAGGGGTGGGGAAACAGAGCTGTGAGAACGTCTCAAAGCTCTGGTAGTGACACTGCTTTTCTCCATTGTCCCACTGTTGGAGAATCCACCACTACCCATTTCTTAAGTATAAGGAGTCTAGCTTGGAACAGCACCTTACAGAGAACCGTTCGTATATCTCTATTTAAATTCAGATGTTCGGTTGCCCCTAGTATGCAAATCACAGGATCTTCAGATATTTGAACCTTCAAAATTGAATTGACAGTCTCTACTATTTCTGTCCAATATCTGACCAATCTTGGGCATCTCCAAAAACAGTGTATCAAATCGGCGCTCTCTCTCCCATATTTTATACACTTATCCGAGACTCTCAGACCCATTTTTTTCAATATCCATGGGGATCGGTGCAATCTATGAACTACGAAGAACTGTGAAATCTTGTGTGAACCCCTATCAGAGACCCCAGAGTAACTTCTGAGGGCATCTTTCCATTTCTCTTCCGTAAAAGATTGAAGTTCGTTTTCCCAATTTTTTTTGGCAAGTATTATGATCCGTTTCTTTTTGACCTCCGTCAGTATCCTATATCTTTTTGCGGTTATTCCTCCACTTTCGCCCTCTTTAGTGAATTTATACATTAGATCTGATTTTTCTATTCTACATCTATCGTCCTGTACAACTGTCCGCAACGCATTCCTAAGCTGAAAGTATTTATAGATATCTTTTTGGGAGATCCCGAATTCTAGTGTACTAACTAACCAGTGTATTAAAGTCTTTCAGTTTACCCTGTTCGAATATCTGGCCAAGGTATTTTATCCCTTTTTTTTCCCAATCTATATAAGACTTAATCGTTTGCAATTCCTTAAGATTTATATTTTTCCAGATAGGTGTATAGTGCAAAAACCCTGTAATATCTAGTGTTTTTTTCATCTCTAGCCATATATATTCCAATAAATTTAATATTCTATTCCCTGTATTCTTTTTCCCCAGTGTACCCGATTCCAACACCTCTAAATAGTTCCATTCCTCTTTCCACCCCAGTCTGTTTATAACCTGTTTACCCACTAAACCAGTCAAACTCCCTATTATGTGACCATATTGTGATATTAAATAATAAAAAAAACAATTCGGGACAGCCAATCCACCCTCTCTCACTGGGAGCTGTAACACTTCTTTCTTTATTCTGGGGACAGCGCCTTTCCAGAGAAAATCCCCCAGTAAATTATCAAGTAACTTAAAAATATTCTGCGGTAACCTCAATGGGGCATTTTGAAGAACATAAAGTATTTTAGTAAGAAAAATCATTTTTATTAGATTTACCCGACCCTGTATTGACATTGGTAATCTTCGCCAAATATGTATTTTAATCCTAAATTCTTTCAATAAGGGGAGTACATTTAATTTTTCATATTCTGCTATATTTCCTGAAATTTGTATACCTAGGTATTTGAAATTCTCGTGTTTCTCTAACACATGCACCCTTAGATCTCCCTGTGGTTGTATATCACCTAACATCAACATATGTGATTTCCCCCAATTAATGTTTAATCCAGAAAAGGATCCGAATTTATCTATTATATCTATTACTCTATTAAACTGATCTCCAGTGTTGTGCATAAATAATAAGATATCGTCCGCATACATTAGCAGTTTTTCTTCTCCTCCCTCGTATTGAAAGCCTTTAATCTCCTTATCGTTTCTTATTATACATGCGAGCGGCTCGATCGCAATAGCGAATAATAGTGGAGAGAGAGGGCATCCCTGCCTAGTGCCCCGGTACAGGGCAAGGGGCAGGGACAAGCTCCCGTCCACCATCACTCTAGCCCTAGGATTATAATATATTAACTGGATCCATCTTATAAATCCCTCCCCTATACCAACCCTTTTTAATACTGCCCACAAGTATTCCCATTCAATACAGTCGAATGCCTTTTGGGCGTCCAGTGAAAGTACCGCTTTCTCCCCTGATTCTAATCTATTAGCTTCAATATTTAGAAACAGCCTTCTTATGTTTGAATATATCGTTCTCCCGGGTATAAAACCTGTCTGATCTTCATTTATAACTCCACTAATCACCTTCGATAGCCTATCGGCCAAAACCTTCGCCAAAATTTTAACGTCCGTATTTAGAAGAGATATCGACCTGTATGATCCAGGGTCTAGTTGTTCCTTACCCTTTTTTGGGATTAAGGTAATAATTGCCTCTTTCATGGAATCTGGTAGCTCACCTATTTTTTGGGCCTCGTTCAGTGTTATTTTTAACTCTGGTACTAACACCTGAGAAAACGTTTTGTATATTTCAAAAGGGAGCCCATCACTACCTGGTGCTTTATCGGGTTTTACCTTCCCCAAAACCGTTTATTTCCGCCATCGATATTTCTTTTTCTAGATATACTTTTTGGGCCTGAGATATTTCTCCAAGAGATATACTGTCTAGGTATAGGTCCAGATCTTGTTTTGTATATTGTACTCTGGATTTATATAGTTCCTGGAAATATTCTAGAAACACTTCTTTAATTCCTTCCGGTGTACTAATTATTTCACCCTTTTTATCTTTAATCGCCCCTATCCAGGATTTCCCTCTTTGGTTTCTTACTATATTTGCCAGAATTTTACCAACCTTTTCTCCCTCAGAAGTTAAACGGATCCTTTGAAAGAGTAGTTCTTTCCTACTTCTATCCATTTGATATGCCTTTAACTTTTCTTGTTCTTCCTCCAATACTTTCTTATTATACTCAGTGGGTTGTGTTATGCAAGTTATTCTTGCTTCTTGCA
Organism: Bufo gargarizans; assembly: GCF_014858855.1. Lineage (NCBI taxonomy): Eukaryota > Metazoa > Chordata > Amphibia > Anura > Bufonidae > Bufo > Bufo gargarizans. Next base: position 89,207,404 of record NC_058087.1, on the reverse strand, counting down.
ATTTTTTTTTCCAGTGCATTTCCTATTTCTCTAGTGCTTTTTTTTCCAATAGTTCACCTTTTTAAAGAGCACTCCTCTCAGGTATGCCTTAGCGGTGTCCCAGACAATTAACCTACTAGCGGTATCGTTATTCACCCCAAAAAAGTCTTTTAGTTCTTGTATTATACTCTCTTTATCTGGGATCATCGTTAACCAGTGGGAGTTAAACTTAAATGGTGGGAAAACCTTATTTTTAATCAGATCTATTTCCATTACCACTGCACTGTGGTCTGATAGAGCCATAGGCACATACTTTATCTTAATCCTATTTTGGGACATTACATTTTTATTTCCCAGAATCATATCTATTCTTGACCAAGTTTGATGTGTTTTGGAATAACAGGAGTACATGATTTCGTCCAGGTTCTGGAAACGCCAAACATCAACCCAATTAAATTCCTGGGCTAATTTAAAAAGATCTACTTTTAATGCTCCTCCCACTCTGCCAGACTTTCTATCCCTGAGTGGATCCATTACAGCATTATAATCTCCTATCGCGATCATTTTAGCTTCCTGTCTATTCAACATAAATCCCTGCAGTTGATACAAGACATCTGGATTATATGGTGGTGGAATATATATATTCGCAATAACCATTTTAACACCTTCTATATTACAATATAAAAAGAGGTACCTACCATAACCATCCGCCTCGTATGCCAAACACTCAAATTTAATCTTATTATGTATCAAAATTGAGACCCCTCTAGAATAGGTGGTATATACTGAGTGGTAGCCTTCCACAATCCATCTCTTTTCTAACCACCTTAAAGATTCCTTATCCAAATGTGTCTCTTGGAGGCAGATGATGGCTGGCAAGAACCTCTTTATCCACTCCAGGATAGCATGTCTCTTTACTCTCTCCCGTAGACCCCTCACATTCAATGAAAGAATCCTAACCATCTAGCACACAAAAAAAAAAAAAAACGTCCCCCTCTTCCTCCTCCAATAGGTAACCCCCCACCTTAAGTAGCCCCCCCTTCTGCTGAACAGCAGTCGGGGCGGCTCCATAACTTAGCATAATAACTCCTTTCCCCTCCCCCGACCTCAAAGGCCCTCGCCATCCGCCCACTCACTAACCTCCTCCGGAGTCTGAGAAATTAGTATAAGCGGAATAGTCTGGAAACAATCTTATTTTTTCGCCCTGTATCTGGTATTTTTCTGAGTTCCTGGCGTCCGATATTATTGTATCACGATCCCTGGCAAGTAAACATTTAACCAGTATCTGTCTAGGATATTCCCCAGGAACCCTTTTTCTTGTAGGGATCCGATGTGCTCTTTCAATAGCAAAAAGAGGGGAGAGGGTACCCGCCTTGCAATTCTCCCTTATCCATCCCTCCATATATTTAGTACAATTGTCTCCCTCTACCCGCTCTGGGATCCCTACACATCTTATATTGGATCTTCTTGATCTATCTTCTTGACATATTAATTTTGTTCCATCTTGGAGTTTAGTTCCTTTAGGACAACTACCTCCTTCTCTAGGTGCTGTACCGAATGTTCCAAGCTAGGGACCTTTCGGTATGTTCCAAGCTAGGGTCGCTAGGTTCCCATTACGTTTTCCATCCTCGAGACAGTGCAAATATGTCCTTCATCGTCCTTGCATCTATCTCTGTGAATGTTGCTGGAACTCCCCTCTCTCCCGTTCCCTCCTTAGACCCGTTCTCATGCCTCAAACCCTGGGGTCCTGGCTCTATAGTTTTTTCTTTTTGTGGAGATCTAAAACCCGGCTAGTTTGGACCAAAAAATTGTTTAAGCCCTGTTGTTGGGCCCACTCTCTAACCCTGTGGCTGACCTCCTACCACTACCCCCCATAGGGCCCCCCATAGGGCCTCCTACCACTACACCCCATAGGGCCTCCTTTTTCTTGGGTGGCATCTTTAAGCTCTCTTTTTTTCTTCCTTTCCCCCTTCCTTCCCCTCTTTTTACAAACGATCCTCTCTGTTGTCTAGACACAATCCTCAAGAGGAAAAAAAAAAGCAACAATCAAACAATAGACGATATCGTAATGTCCAAAGGTGCCGTGTGCAATAGTACCCACACCCCAGTATCAAGCAGTCTAACCCGGCAGGGAGAGGAGGAGAGGGTCACAGCTTCAAGAGACCATATACAAGCCTTATACATTTAATAAGAGGGTTGGTTTACTTCCGAGCAAGTCCATGCCTGGTTAGTCCGGGAGAGTTTGTGGGTGCTATTAAGAGTTAGTCTTGTAATTACTTATATGGGGGGTATGGGAGGATTTTTTTTTCTTTTTTTCCTTTTCTCTCCCTTCAGAGGGTTAATTGCAGAGGTTAGTTGCAGAGATCAGAGTCCAAATTAGCAGGGATGATATAGTTTTTAGATACATCAATCACTATACTCCATAATCCGGGCCCATCTAATTGTATTCTCTCCCCCCCCTTTTTCCCCCCCCCCTTTACCCTCTTAATTAACATATGATTTTCTTCCTTCCAAGGAAAACAGTCAACAAGGTGCTCACTCCCCGCCTAGACGCACTTAATACGTTTTAAATAGCATCCACCAAATTTAACTCTCCATACTCGAGCTTCCAGCCCTCTATTTGTCTCCTTTCGTCTTTTCCTACTGTTCTTCATTCAGGTCTCTCCTCTCCTTTCCTCTCTCCTCCTGACCTCACCTCAGCTTCTTCTTCTATTACCCCCTTTATCAATCTCTATAAATTTCTTATAGGATAAGGGCCAACCAAAACGGTCTTCAGAGTAGTGTACTCCACAATTGGGGGCCGCTCATCTCCAGCGGGACCCCTCCAAAGCATTAATGTAGCAATTAAATCCGCCCAGACCCTCCAAAAAACCCATCCACAGAGGGGGGGGGGGGTGGAAAGCAATCTCCTCTGCTCCTCCGAACAGGCAACTCGCCACCCCAGGCACGACCACTGCATCGGCATAGAGCAGGTCCACCGCAGCTCTCAGGAACTCATCAGATGAATGGAGGATGCCAGCGCCGGGTTCTCCACTTCAGCCGCTTCAGCCACTGTATCGACATCTCCGGCAACACACACCGGAACGGACCAGCGGGGACACGGAACCTCTACCAGACGGGTGGGGGGAGCAGGCAGCGTCTATAACTCCATCAGCGTCCCCCAGACAAACACATCGTGCAGGAGCGGGTGGACGGACCGTGTAGCCAGCGAACGGCGAGGGAGGAGGGCGGAGCCTAGCGTCTTTCGTCAGACGCTCCCATGCTGCCTCAATCATTACAGAACAAGGAAACACGTTTTACCTCCTGTGCAGGCAGGGCAGGTGGAATGCTTCATGAAACCTAACCTAAATTACCCCACACTGTCCCCACATAGAAATTACCCCACACTGTCTCCACATGGCAATTTCCCCCACACTGTCCCACATGGCAATTTCCCCCACACTGCCCTCACACAATAGTTTCCCCCCACATAGTAATTTGCCCCCACACTGCCCATATAGTAATTTGTCCCCACATAGCAATTTCCCCACACTGTCCCCACATAGCAATTACCTCCGCACAATAGTTTCCACCACAGTGCCCCATATAGAAATTTGCCCCCACATAGTATTCCCTCCCATAATAATTTGCCCCCACACTGCCCCCACATAGCAATTTGCCCCCACACTGCCCCATCTAGTAACTTGCCCCCACATAGTATTCCCTCTCATAATAATTTGCCCCCACACTGCCCCCACATAGTAATTTGCCCCCACACTGCCCCCACATAGCAACTTGCCCCCACACTGCCCTATCTAGTAATTTGCCCCCACATAGTATTCCCTCCCATAATAATTTGGCCCCATACAGCCCCCACATTCTCCCCCACGTACTCGATTTATCTTCCCTAATATGTCCTCCTGTGTGTGTGTCCCCCCCCCCCCCCCCCCCCAGTAGGCACATGAAAATTAAAAAATGAACAAAAAATGAAAAGATAAATACTCACCTATGTCCAGGGCCAGGCGCTTGCTCGCAGAGGAAGGCGGGATGATGTCATCACGCACGCCTGCGCCGGGATTTCACTACCACATGAAGCCTATGACGGTGATCGACGATGGGACAGGGAGCTATGCGCTCCCGTGCCCCGCCGCAGTATGTGGGCGTTCGGGTCAGCGTTGGGCCCCCCAGCTGTGCTGGGCCCGGGGCTGCCGACCTGAACGTCCCTATTGTAATCTGCCACTGTGTATAATATTAACTGCTGATACACAGTATGCCCCATGGGGCATACCGTGGCTGCAGACAGTTTACTTTCTATAACCCATATAACCAATTGTTGTTTGTTAAATGTCATGTAAACAGTATAAAAAAGGCACTAGTCACATGTAATGATTTGTATTACAGCTAAAGGTGTACATAACCCTGAACCTTTGACATCTGCAGCAGACCATGAAATCGTGGCTGTAATTTAATAATAGCTAACAGACAAATTAATTAACAGTTCTGTAATTTGAAGTTGCGCCTTGACTTTTTCTGTGTAGACTTCTAAATTGTTTAACTATTCTGCGGCTGGAAATTTTAGCTTCTATAATGAAAAAAGACTCAATATTCTCCTGTTCAACAGGATGTGGGAGAACAAATCTTACAAAAGAAAACCTCCTATGCAGATAATGTGAAAAATATATCCCAAAATGTTGGTTTGCTTTGCACAGGGGGACAGGAATGCATTGCATACTTAAAAAAACATGTTTAGTTAAAATATGCAAACTGCAAAGTATAAGAAAGGCAGATAAATAGAAGGCTTGTCAAATATCGTTACAGGTTTCACAAAGAAGCATCCTCATTGTGTACATAACCAACATAAGAAAAAAGCTGCATGTAGGCAGCGTTACAGTTAAGGCTGTTGTCTAGGAGAAGAAAAAGATGGCTGCTTTTTTCCAAAAACAGTACCACACCTGTCCACAGTGTGTGCGTGGTATTGCAACTCAATTGCATTATCTTCAATGGAGCTCAGCTACTTTAGCACCCTCAAACTATGATGTGGTGCTATTTTAGTGAGAAAGCAGCCATGTTTTTAAAGCAACGAAGGGAAAATAAGGTGAGAACCAAGGGGAGATTCAGTTGTAGTTTACGATTATGGCAGTAAATCAGACAACTAGACAAAATATCCCAATATACTAAAGAGCGTCAAGTGAGAGGTACACCACACACCCTACAACTGATGTGGTCTTGATTTTTCTATAGTATTTTTTCTATCTTCTATCTCCTCGCAAAATATTATTCACTAAATATCATACAGAAGGTAATCTCTCCGGAGCAGACTCCTCAGGGAGCAGACTCCTCAGGGAAAGGGTATGACCTAATATGCTCCATTTTGCACCAAAATTGCATCACAATTATGGCATAAAAATTCTATCTTAAAGTAAATCAATCAATATTTGGTATACAGCTACACAAAGGTGTCTATCCCTTTGTTACGAGGCGCTGTGATAAACTAGGATTAGTAAATCTTGCCCAGCGTGTACAAATAAGATATGTTGCTCTTATGCAAGTCTATGTAAATACAAATGCAGCAGAGTTAAAGGGGTTGTCTGAGTTATTTTTTTGTTCTTTGTATGTTTGTAACTAGGCAAATGAAAATACTTTATAATTCACTTACTTTATCTCAAGTTGCTTGTTTCTCAGATTTCACTGAGGGTCACATGACCCGTGATGTCTTTCACCCTGCTCTGTTAATGATTCGTGCACAAGCCTGAGAGAGCTGTACACGAGATGTCACTGTGCTGGCCACGCTGCTTATTGTCCTCTCCCTGGATTCTTAACCCCTTTAGCAGCACAGACTCAGGGCTGAAGGCTTTACTGAGTAGCTGCAGGCAGTGAGGAGAAAAATGCTGGGCACAGGAGCTTTAAGAGGAGTTCTGCATAGCATTGCACGACAGGTAGGGGGAAGATCCTGTGTGTATCAGCAGTGTCATTGTACATCTGGGACCTGTTGTCCTACACATACAACATGCTGTTTAGTCTCCCAGCAGGCAGACATGTCACTCAGGGCAGACTTATTCACTCCCTTTGCAGAGCAGGGGGAGGGGCAGAAATTGTTTTTATTGTAGGTAAACAAAGGGCCAGAAGAGAACCAGGAAATGAAGAAAACATAATTTTTTTTTTAATCTAAAACTTGCTTAGCTCAGTTATTTTGCTGCCCATCAGATTTACAGTGCTATCTATTTTTTTTTCATAACTTGGACATCCCCTTTAACACACACAGACTTATGACATCCCCTTTAACACACACAGATCTTCCATATGAGGTCTATCGTAAGTATAGTGATGTGATTCTTCCTCAGCTGCTAGAGGTTTTTTCCCAGGCAATACAGGGAGGGAGCCTACCTTGTTCTATGATGGAGGCTCTTATTGTTCTAATTCCTAAAAAGGACAAAGACCCGATAGAAATGAGTTCTTATAGACCAATTTCGTTATTAAATACAGACGCTAAGTTACTATCAAAAGTTTTGGCTAGGAGACTTTCACGGGTCATATCCACTATTATTCACCCAGACCAAAATGGCTTTATGCCAAAAAGGGGTACCCATCATAACCTGCATAGGCTATTTATGAATATTCAGTCTCCGGAATGTGGTTCCCGCTCCATACTGTCGTTGGACGCCACTAAAGCCTTCGACAGGGTGGAGTGGACCTTTCTGTGGGAGGTGATGAAAAAAATGGGCTTTGGCCCTAGATTTATGGCGATGGTTCAGTTATTATATAGCTCCCCAGTTGCTAGGATTAGGATTAATGATACGATCACAGAGAGCTTCACTTTAGGAAGAGGTACCCGTCAAGGCTGCCCTCTTTCCCCCTCTTGTTTAATATCTAAATTGAACCCTTAGCAGCTAGCATAAGGCAGGATCTGCAGGTGGCCGGTTTTGGCATAATGGGGAAGCATGACCGTGTATCCCTCTATGCAGATGATATCTTGGTTTTTGTTCATCAAACAGAAACCACTCTCCCTCGCATAATGGATTTGGTTGGTTCCTTTTCTGTGCCGTCTGGGTTGGAGATCAATTGGGAGAAGACTGTTCTCCTTCCTATAGACGAGCTGCGAGGTGACTGGGATAACCAGCTAACAGTTTCTGATTCAATAAAGTACCTGGGGATTTCAGTTTCTGCCAAACCTCAGGAATATTTACAACTTAATTTGATTCCCCTGCTGACAAAACTGAGGGCTAAAATCAAGATATGGCAAAAAATTGTATATGCAAGAGCGGACAGAATCTCTTTAATAAAAATGGTAGTGCTGCCCCAGGTCCTTTATGTCCTGCGTAACTCGCCTGTATGGATCACAGATAAGTATTTTAGATTGATAGAGCGGATGCTTAACGACCTATTATGGGGGAGGAAGCGCGTGAGATTGAAGGCGCTCTATTTCTCCATGCCCTACAACCAGGGAGGTCTTAACCTCCCCTATTTTAAGGGATACTTTATGGCCTCTCAACTTTGCTTTTTTAATGACTGGGAAAATAGCCACTTCTGCAACAGGGTGGTGAAAGACTCAGGTTTCACAGACTTTTTTACTGTATTGGAGTCCGATTACTTACTGAACATACAGACTGGGTATACACTTTTTTGCAGAATGGCTATAAAGACCTGGCTGGTTATTAGGAGTTGGTGTGGAGTTAAGGCATCACTTATCTGCACCCCATTGTGGCACAATCCAAAGCTTTTGAATTTAAGGGATCTGAACTGTTGCCAGTATTGGAGGACTAGGAATGTTCAGTACCTACATCAGGTGGTTAGTGGTGGACAAATTTTGCCCCCGATGGAGCTAGGGCAGAGGGCAGATTTGGGCGAGGTGGCTTGGTATGCATATTTTCAATTGAGGTCAGCACTCTCTAGCACTCTGAATAGTCACCTTCTTCTTATAGATACTCCTGGATTCTTACATGATTTAATTACTAAGAAAGCTGTCACGAAAATTAAAATATCACATTGTTATAGACACTTAATGAAAAACATTTTTATGGGTCTTCTTTCTCCAGGACAGAAATCTTGGTCCTCGATATTCCCAGAGGTGGGTCCTCCAGAATGGGAGGACATAGGGGAAAGCTTAAAACTTGTTTCACAGAATTTTAATCACACTGTTGTACAATTCAATATTCTGCACAAAATATATGTGACACCTATGTGGTTATATAGGAGAGGACTTAGAGCCTCCTCTGACTGCCCACGCTGTGGCGACTCCGAAGCAGATTATTTACATCTGTTTTGGGACTGCCCAATGGTGGGCAGCTATTGGAGATCGGTCCAAATTACCCTGGCTCGTAAACTTAATATTGTTGTTCCTTTGTCTCCCAGGATATGGGTTCTGGGAGACCTATCGGAGGTTAACTACCAGCCTATAAAACGCCAACTATTGATTAAGGTTATGTTCTTGGCCAGGCTTCTGGTCTCTAGGCTATGGTTTTGCTCTTCCGTTCCAGATTGTAGTAACTGGTTGGCCCTGGTCGAGAAAGTGAAAAGTTATGAGAGGATTTTGTATAAACAAAGAGGATCTAATTCAAAGTGGGGTAAACTCTGGGAAGATTGGGACATGGTTAATTAATCAATCTGGAACTGCCCTTTTTTATCATATATCCTTTTTATTTATTTATTCATTTTTTTTTTTTTTTTTTTTTATATATATATATTTTTTTTTTTTTTCCCCTGCAAGGTGGGGGGGGGTTAGGGGGGGTGGGCTGGGGATGATCTTATTAGTCCGGTTTTTCTGTATGCATTGTAATTGGCGAAGGATGTGAAGTTACTCCAGGAACGCTGGAGGATAGCGGGACTCGCCGGCACTGAACAATGGCTAAAGTTTTTTGTTAAATCAGGGCACTGTGCGCTCTGTGGGCGGGGAACCGGGGCTGGGGACCCTGGGCGGCCCGGGGGCGGGGTGCGACCCGAAATGCGGTTCTCTCTGTTGATATGCGGTTTGACTGTAGGCAGTGATACGATACATGTTGTATGGGTGCTATTAGGGGACAGGGCCGGTCTCTGGTGGTGTTTCTGTCCACATTCCTTTTAAAATGCCGGTGATTGCCGAGTGATACTCGACCTGAGTCCCCTTGCACCTGAGATACTGGTGTGATTGTATGCGAGGTACGGTTAAGCTGGGCATTAACTTTCAATCTTAACTATCTGGGGATGAGGCACCAAAATATGCATGTGGGTTTTTTTTCTTTCTCCACTGCGGTAGAAGACTGCCGGACCCCCTAGGTTGCCTCAAGAAATGTTTTCGATCAAAGATCGTTGTAAGCCCGCTATGCATGGTTAATGTGAGCACCAGGTGAATGGATCTAAGATTGTTAATCCTGTCCTTCTTCACCCATATTTGGGAGAGGACGCGTGCGGCGTGCGCTCGTTCCCTGGTGGCCGCCCGGGCCGCGGGCCCCCGATCTCTGCCCTTTATAGACACTAACATGCTAAGTTAGATGCTGTATGTGTTTGCCCGATTGGGCTGCCGATGTCGGGGGAGCCCCGCTCTCCTCTTAGCAAGTGAGATCTCCATTTCACCTGTATTATCCCCATAAGTATGGGTAATTGAATGAAATTATTATTAACTATGTTTATAAATCAGAAACTTACGGACTTCAGGATCTTATAATAGCATAAATGTTATATGGATATGTATTTTTGTATTACAAATAAAATATTTAAATTAAAAAAAAAAAAACACACACAGACTTGGTGAGTTACCACATCTAGTTAACGTGTTATGTCTGTGACTGTTAACTCTGCTTCATCTGTAAATGGAATATAGCATATTCAACAGCAGGGCTATGACAGTTTTCATATAAAACAGTCTCACAGGGGTAAGATAACACTGGAAATAGTGTATCAACTTATAAAACTGGTAAATAACAAATATCTGTATGCATTTCATGCTTTATCTCAAGAAATAAGGTCATCTTCAGATTTGTTTGAATGGTGTTTGTGTTTTTCTGTATACAGAGGGGAATGTGAAAATGCCTGCAAAAAACACCATTACTTCAACATGTGCAACGTGCGGCCCCCCCATGGCTGATTGTGTCCCAGGTTTATAGTAATGCCGAATGGTATGGTACATCCTTAACAGTCTCTATGTGTGTCACGGTGCTCCTACCTGCATACTGTAGCTCCCCGGGGATTGATTTCGAAGCAATAAAGGCGATAAGTAATGGTGAAGATGGAGAAAAAGTTGAGTTCAGACTTTTACTTGTATTTACTTATAGCCAGACAATATTCAGGCTTTCTCATGGTTCCAATTAGGATATTTTGGTTACAATATTGCTGTGAAAATTCATGAACACAGTGCAGAGCAACCTATAGAAATCCTCCAAAAAATGCCAACTCACTGGAAACAGATAAACCTACAGCAAAACAAAAAGAGTCCTTGAACGGCATCATACATGAAAATAAAAATACATTTGATTACGGTAAATACATCAATATAAAAACATAGCGATAACAAAACACACACAAAATGTGTGGTGCCTCCTAGCAGACAGAGTGTACATAAGCAAATGGGTGAGGGATGAGCACATATAGAGAGAACCTGCAAATGTCTATATGACAAACAATTATAAAGTGCCCTGTGCAACAAGTATACAACCTACAAAAGCAGGAACCAGTCAAAGGCTCATAATAGCGCCCACATCAAACAGAGTATATTACCATGGTACAAATTGAGCTTACCCATAATTTGACTGTCACCACAAGGAGGACCACACTCCCCAATGCGCGTTTCAGCGAGAAACCTTCTTCTGGGGGCGTAGAGAGCTTTGTTAGACTCCTCTGCTTGGCTGGCATTTGTTTTTCTGGAGTTTTCTTTGTGAACAACGTGTCAAAAGTCTCTGTGGATGAAGTCCTCCTGTGCTGGCTTCTTTCTTGGCAATTTGATTGGCAGTCACCTATGCTGGAAAAAGGACAAAAGGACTGAGGAGGAAGAGGAGGAGGTCCTAGGTCATCTCCCAATGGTCCAGGAAGGGCCACCTTCACAAACTGTAAACCAACCTGCGGTAGGACCTGGAGAAATTCCACAAGTGCTCTCGTATGTGGGTGCCTACATTTAATCTCCTGCCAGTGTCTTTGTGCCCTGCCCGCACCTTCCAGGACACCGCCATGAAGCGCAGCATTTCACTAGAGGAAATTTTCATTGTTACGCTTTGGTAAAAACTTTAACCCTTTTGCCCTTTGTTGCATTCTTATCTTATTTGCACATTTCCCCCATTTTGACAATACCTTTTTTCTCACATTTTTGGAATTCAGTGCAGTTTCCAAACTGCATCAAGGTGATTGATGACAAACACATCCATGTCAAGAAGCCGCCTCACTCAGGGTCCCAGTACTTCTATTATAAGATATATTTTTCTGTGGTTCTGTTGGCTGTGGCTGACAGTAACTACATGTTTAAAATAGTGGCTATTGGCATCTATGGAGCACATCTGATGTTTGCATCTTTTATGCTTCTAGGATGGGTGTGCATACACGACCTGCCTCTCCATCAGAATGGGTTAATGGGGACCCCCATTCTTTGAAGCAGTGGCTGTCTCAGCAATCGGACCACCGCCAACTTTTAACCCAACATTACTAGGTTTAGGGAGACTTGGTCTTTGTGTTGCTTGCAATGCCAATACCAATGCAGTCCAGCAGGTGGCAAATCCATCACAGATCCATCACAGAACAAAATTGGCAATCTAATGATTGCCAGTTATAGTCACCTAGGGTGACAAAAAAGAAGTAAAAAAAAAGTGAAAAAAAAATGCAAAGAAATCTGAAACTTCCAGTTCAGTTGATTTTCTCAAAATAATTAAACAATAAAAAAAATTATAGGCATCGCTGCATCCAGCAATAACACCCGTGCTATTAAAATATAACAATATTTATCCCAAATGGCGCAACAGAAAAAAATCTAAATGAGGTTTTCCATTTTTTTTGTCACTTTACCTCCCCAAAAATGTAATAAAAATTGATCAAAAACTTATACAGAATTCAAAATGGTATAGTACACCCACAAAGAATGGACCGTCATACAGCTCCATACACATAACAACAAAAAGTTATAGGCGTTAGAATATGGCCATGAAAAAAAAATTCTAGTTTTTTTTCCCCCAGTATTAAAATGCAAGAAAAACTATACAAGTGTGGTATCATAGTCACTGAATATAAGGAAAAGTCAGAAAAGACAGAGTTCCTAAATAGTTTTTTTTTTTGCTTTGTATATACAAAATAAGAGAAAGGAGCTGATATCTGTGGTGCTGGAGCTGTTAGTACATCTGGTAATATACTCAATTAGCTAATTGTAGATATGGTCTAAGAGAAGTTAATCAGGGTAAATGTGAACAAGGCTCCGGGTCCAGATGGATTACACCCAAGAGTGCTTAACCCTTTCATGACCAAGGGTCATTGAGGCCCTAGTGTCCAGGTCAAATATTACAAATCTGACATGCGTCACTTTATGTGGTAATAGCTTTGGAACACTTTTACTTATCCAAGCCATTCTGAGATTGTTTTCTCGTGACACATTGTACTTCATGATAGTCATAAATTTGAGTCAATATATTTCACCTTTATTTATGAAAAAATCCATAATGTACCCAAAATTTTGAAAAATTCTAAATTTTCCAAATTTCAATTTCTTTGCTTCTAAAACAGAAAGTGATACCTAATAAAAATATTTATTACTTAACATTTCCCATATGTCTACTTTATGTTGGCATCATTTTGGAAATGTAATTTTATTTTTTTAGGACGTTAGAAGGCTTAGAAGTTTAGATGCAATTCATAAAATTTTTAAGAAAATTTCCAGAACACACTTTTTAAGGACCAGTTCAGGTCTGAAGTCACTTTGTGGGGCCTACATAGTAGATACCCCCATAAATGACCCCATTGTAGAAACTACACCCCTCAAGTTACTCAAAACTGATTTTACAAACTTTGTTAACCCATTAGGTGTTCCACAAGAATTAAAGGAAAATGGAGATGAAATTTCTAGATTTTGCTGCATTGGTTTTCTGAACGCCATATGTTTTTTTATTTTTCTGCCGATCATCTTGTGCAGGGGCTCGTTTTTGGCAGAAAGTGTTGAGGTTTTTATTGGTAGCATTTTTGGGTACATAGGATTTATTGATCATTCATTATTACACTTTATGGGGCAAGGTGACCCAAAAATTGGCTGTTTTGGAACAGTTTTCATTTATTTATTTTTACAGCGTTCATCTGAGGAGTTAGGTCATGTGATAGTTTTATAGAGCAGATCGTTACGGACGTGGAAATACCTATGTATACTTTTTCTTATTTATTTAAGTTTTACACAATAATAGCATTTCTGAAACCCCAAAATTTTGGGGTGTTTCCATAGTCTGAGAGCCATAGCTTTTTTATTTTTTGGACGATTGTCTTAAATAGGGTATCATTTTTTGCGGGATGAGGTGACGGTTTGATTGGTACCATTTTGGGGGTCATAAGCCTTTTTGATCGCTCGCTGTTGCACTTTTTGTGATGTAAGGTGATATATTTATAGAGACGGTCGTTACGGACGCGGTGACACCTAATACGTGTATTTTATTTTTTTATTTTTTAGGAAAAGGCAATTTCTTTTTTTAATTTACATTTTTATTTATTTTTTTATTTTTCATTTTTATCATTTTCACTTTCTTTTTTTATCAAGTCCCTCTTGGATCATGAAGATCCAGTGGGGCTGATGGCTGTACTATACTTTGCAATGCTCTTGCATTGCAATGTATAATACTATTACATGCCCTGTAGGTGGCAACAGCATAGAGCTGACACTCTGCTGATTGTGGCGGCTCAGGAATGGAGCCGCCGCCATCACACACAGCAGGGGAACCGGGGGCAGCGCTGGAGGGGGGGGGGAGGGGGGATGTACGGCTGATCTGGCAGAACACCGGCAACATTGAGGGAGTCTGGGGCAGGAGGGGCGGGGAGAATGAATGGGGCGGGGAGGGGGCGGAGGACCGCATCAGGAGATGAGCGCAGGAGAGCAGGAGATGAGCGGCAGGTGGACACAAGGGGGGCTTGGCACACAGATCGGGGGGCACAGATGGGGGGGCATGAGGACACTATCTGATTTCAGGCTCTGGTCTGCAGAGCGCAGATGAGAGTCTGAAACCGCCATTTTAACACTGCCACAATCCGATTGGTTAGTCTGTACAGACTAAGCAATCGGAGCGATTGCCGGTAAGGGGCCACTCTGATTGGTCCCTTGCCGGCATTACTGCACTTTTAGAGAAGGATTTGGGTGTCCTTGTGGATGGTAGATTAAATTACAGCATACAATGTCAATCAGCTGCTTCTAAGGCCACCAGGATAATGTCATGCATTGAACGAGGCATGGACTCGCGGGGCAGGGATGTAATATTACCACTTTACAAAGTGTTGGTGGGGCCTTATCTGGAATATGTAGTTCAGTTCTGGGCACCAGAACATATAGAGTGACTAAACTGATAAGGGACATGGAGGGTCTTAGTTATAAAGAAAGATTAAAATAATTGAATTTATTTAGTCTCAAGAAGAGACATCTAAGGGGGGACATGATTAACCTATACAAATATATAAATGGGCCATACAAAAAATACGGTGAAAATCTGTTCCATGTAAAATGCACTCAAAAGACAAGGGGGCACTGGCTCCAATTGGAGAGGAAAAAGTTCAGTCTCCGGAAGCGTCAAAGCTTCTTTACTGTAAGAACTGTGAAGCTGTGGAATAGACTTCCTCAGGACGTGGTCACAGCAGGAAAAGTAGACAGTTTCAAAAAGGGTTTAGACTAATTCTTAAAAGTAAAAAACATTAATGCTTATAAAAAAGTGTAGAAATTTGCGTTTAAATTCCTTTTGGGATTCGCATCCTATCGCACCTATCCCTTGGTTCAACTTGAAGGACGTATGTATTTTCTCAACCGTATTAACTATTTAACTATGTAACAGATCTGGAGAATGAAGTTAACAGGTCAATTTTACTTCACAAGGAATGCTGTTAAAAACCCTCCCATAAAACTGGCAGAATTGTGTTTTTCCAATTCCACCCCATTTGGAACTTCTTTCCAGCTCCCCACTACATTATATGCAATATTAAATAGTGCCATTAGAAAGTACAATTTGTCCCGCAAAAAACAAGCATCATAAGTAGGGATGAGCGAACTCGAACTGTATAGTTCGGGTTCGTACCGAATTTTGGGGTGTCCGTGACACGGACCCGAACCCGGACATTTTCGTAAAAGTCCGGGTTCGGGTTCGGTGTTCGTCGCTTTCTTCGCGCTTTTGTGACGCTTTCTTGGCGCTTTTTGAAAGGCTGCAAAGCAGCCAATCAACAAGCGTCATACTACTTGCCCCAAGAGGCCATCACAGCCATGCCTACTATTGGCATGGCTGTGATTGGCCAGAGCACCATGTGACCCAGCCTCTATTTAAGCTGGAGTCACATAGCGCCGCCCGTCACTCTGCTCTGATTAGCGTAGGGAGAGGTTGCGGCTGCGACAGTAGGGCGAGATTAGGCAGATTAACTCCTCCAAAGGACTTGATTAACTGATCGATCTGCAGCTGTGGATCATTGAGCTGCTGATCCTCAATTGCTCACTGTTTTTAGGCTGCCCAGACCGTTTGTCAGTCACATTTTTCTGGGGTGATCGGTGGCCATTTTGTGTCTTGTGGTGCGCCAGCACAAGCTGCGACCAAGTGCATTTAACCCTCAATGGTGTGGTTGTTTTTTGGCTAAAGCCTACATCAGGGTGAAGCTGTCACACCAAGTGCATTTAACCAGCAATAGTCTGTTTATTTTTTGGCCATATACTACATCAGGGGCAAGCTGCGCCTGTCACCAAGTGCATTTAACCCTCAATGGTGCGTTTGTTTTTTGGCTAAAGCCTACATCAGGGTGAAGCTGTCACACCAAGTGCATTTAACCAGCAATAGTCTGTTTATTTTTTGGCCATATACTACATCAGGGGCAAGCTGCGCCCGTCACCAAGTGCATTTAACCCTCAGTAGTGTGGTTGGTCAAGCTATCACACCAAGTGCATTTAACCAGCAATAGTCTGTTCATTTTTTGGCCATATACTAAATCAGGGGCAAGCTGCGCCCGTCACCAAGTGCATTTAACCAGCAATAGTCTGTTCATTTTTTGGCCATATACTACATCAGGGGCAAGCTGCGCCCGTCACCAAGTGCATTTAACCCTCAGTAGTGTGGTTGGTCAAGCTGTGACACCAAGTGCATTTAACCAGCAATAGTCTGTTCATTTTTTGGCCATATACTACATCAGGGGCAAGCTGCGCCCATCACCAAGTGCATTTAACCAGCAATAGTGTGGTTATTTTTTGGCCATATCCCAGTCTAATTCTGTCACTAAATCCATACCGGTCACCCAGCGCCTAAATACTAGGCCTCAAATTTATATCCCGCTAAATCTCTCGTTACCGCTGTCCTGTTGTGGCTGGGAAAGTTATTTAGTGTCCGTCAAAGCACATTTTTTGTTCTGGGTTGAAATACAATT
Source organism: Bufo gargarizans (assembly GCF_014858855.1). Classification (NCBI taxonomy): domain Eukaryota; kingdom Metazoa; phylum Chordata; class Amphibia; order Anura; family Bufonidae; genus Bufo; species Bufo gargarizans. Next base: position 89,190,925 of record NC_058087.1, on the reverse strand, counting down.
CCCAATTTAGCAATTTAAAAATTTAGTGGTTTCTGCTGTATCAGAGCTATTTGAAATCTATCCCTAAAAGGGTATATAATATTCAAGGTGCACATAGGGTCATTCAGAATAACTTCACACACCCGCTACTGTGCATTTCCAAGTCTAATTCTGTCACTAAACCCATACCTGTCACCCAGCGCCTAAATACTAGGCCTCAAATTCATATCCAGCTAAATCTGTCGTTAGTGCTGTAGCTGGGCGAGTTATTTAGTGTCTGTTCAAGCACATTTCTTGTTCTGGGTTGAAATACAATTCCCAATTTAGCAATTTCATAATTTAGTGGTTTCTGCTATATCAGAGCTATTTGAAATCTATCCCTAAAAGGGTAGATCATATTGAAGGTGCACATAGGGACATTCAGAATAACTTCACACACCCGCTACTGTGCATTTCCAAGTCTAATTCTGTCACTAAACCCATACCTGTCACGCAGCGCCTAAATACTAGGCCTCAAATTTATATCCAGCTAAATCTGTCCTTAGTGCTGTAGCTGGGCGAGTTATTTAGTGTCCGTTCAAGCACATTTCTTGTTCTGGGTTGAAATACAATTCCCAATTTAGCAATTTCATAATTTAGTGGTTTCTGCTATATCAGAGCTATTTGAAATCTATCCCTAAAAGGGTATATAATATTCAAGGTGCACATTGGGTCATTCAGAATAACTTCACACACACCCGCTACTGTGTATTTCCAAGTCTAATTCTGTCACTAAACCCATACCTGTCACCCAGCGCCTAAATACTAGGCCTCAAATTCATATCCAGCTAAATCTGTCGTTAGTGCTGTAGCTGGGCGAGTTATTTAGTGTCCGTTCAAGCACATTTCTTGTTCTGGGTTGAAATACAATTCCCAATTTAGCAATTTCATAATTTAGTGGTTTCTGCTATATCAGAGCTATTTGAAATCTATCCCTAAAAGGGTAGATCATATTGAAGGTGCACATAGGGACATTCAGAATAACTTCACACACCCGCTACTGTGCATTTCCAAGTCTAATTCTGTCACTAAACCCATACCTGTCACCCAGCGCCTAAATACTAGGCCTCAAATTTATATCCAGCTAAATCTGTCCTTAGTGCTGTAGCTGGGCGAGTTATTTAGTGTCCGTTCAAGCACATTTCTTGTTCTGGGTTGAAATACAATTCCCAATTTAGCAATTTCATAATTTAGTGGTTTCTGCTATATCAGAGCTATTTGAAATCTATCCCTAAAAGGGTATATAATATTCAAGGTGCACATTGGGTCATTCAGAATAACTTCACACACACCCGCTACTGTGTATTTCCAAGTCTAATTCTGTCACTAAACCCATACCTGTCACCCAGCGCCTAAATACTAGGCCTCAAATTCATATCCAGCTAAATCTGTCGTTAGTGCTGTAGCTGGGCGAGTTATTTAGTGTCCGTTCAAGCACATTTCTTGTTCTGGGTTGAAATACAATTCCCAATTTAGCAATTTCATAATTTAGTGGTTTCTGCTATATCAGAGCTATTTGAAATCTATCCCTAAAAGGGTATATAATATTCAAGGTGCACATTGGGTCATTCAGAATAACTTCACACACACCCGCTACTGTGTATTTCCAAGTCTAATTCTGTCACTAAACCCATACCTGTCACCCAGCGCCTAAATACTAGGCCTCAAATTCATATCCAGCTAAATCTGTCGTTAGTGCTGTAGCTGGGCGAGTTATTTAGTGTCCGTTCAAGCACATTTCTTGTTCTGGGTTGAAATACAATTCCCAATTTAGCAATTTCATAATTTAGTGGTTTCTGCTATATCAGAGCTATTTGAAATCTATCCCTAAAAGGGTAGATCATATTGAAGGTGCACATAGGGACATTCAGAATAACTTCACACACCCGCTACTGTGCATTTCCAAGTCTAATTCTGTCACTAAACCCATACCTGTCACCCAGCGCCTAAATACTAGGCCTCAAATTTATATCCAGCTGAATTTGAATACAATACATTGGGCCAAATAATATATTTGTTGTTGTGGTGAACCATAACAATGAGAAAAACATCTAGTAAGGGACGCGGACGTGGACATGGTCATGGTGGTGTTAGTGGACCCTCTGGTGCTGGGAGAGGACGTGGCCGTTCTGCCACATCCACACGTCCTAGTGTACCAACTACCTCAGGTCCCAGTAGCCGCCAGAATTTACAGCGATATATGGTGGGGCCCAATGCCGTTCTAAGGATGGTAAGGCCTGAGCAGGTACAGGCATTAGTCAATTGGGTGGCCGACAGTGGATCCAGCACGTTCACATTATCTCCCACCCAGTCTTCTGCAGAAAGCGCACAGATGGCGCCTGAAAACCAACCCCATCAGTCTGTCACATCACCCCCATGCATACCAGGGAAACTGTCTCAGCCTCAAGTTATGCAGCAGTCTCTTATGCTGTTTGAAGACTCCGCTGGCAGGGTTTCCCAAGGGCATCCACCTAGCCCTTCCCCAGCGGTGAAAGACATAGAATGCACTGACGCACAACCACTTATGTTTCCTGATGATGAGGACATGGGAATACCACCTCAGCATGTCTCTGATGATGACGAAACACAGGTGCCAACTGCTGCGTCTTTCTGCAGTGTGCAGACTGAACAGGAGGTCAGGGATCAAGACTGGGTGGAAGACGATGCAGGGGACGATGAGGTCCTAGACCCCACATGGAATGAAGGTCGTGCCACTGACTTTCACAGTTCGGAGGAAGAGGCAGTGGTGAGACCGAGCCAACAGCGTAGCAAAAGAGGGAGCAGTGGGCAAAAGCAGAACACCCGCCGCCAAGAGACTCCGCCTGCTACTGACCGCCGCCATCTGGGACCGAGCACCCCAAAGGCAGCTTCAAGGAGTTCCCTGGCATGGCACTTCTTCAAACAATGTGCTGACGACAAGACCCGAGTGGTTTGCACGCTGTGCCATCAGAGCCTGAAGCGAGGCATTAACGTTCTGAACCTGAGCACAACCTGCATGACCAGGCACCTGCATGCAAAGCATGAACTGCAGTGGAGTAAACACCTTAAAACCAAGGAAGTCACTCAGGCTCCCCCTGCTACCTCTTCTGCTGCTGCCGCCTCGGCCTATTCTGCTGCTGCCGCCTCGGCCTCTTCCTCCGCCTCTGGAGGAACGTTGGCACCTGCCGCCCAGCAAACAGGGGATGTACCACCAACACCACCACCACCACCTCCGTCACCAAGCGTCTCAACCATGTCACACGCCAGCGTTCAGCTCTCCATCTCACAAACATTTGATAGAAAGCGTAAATTCCCACCTAGCCACCCTCGATCCCTGGCCCTGAATGCCAGCATTTCTAAACTACTGGCCTATGAAATGCTGTCATTTAGGCTGGTGGACACAGACAGCTTCAAACAGCTCATGTCGCTTGCTGTCCCACAGTATGTTGTTCCCAGCCGGCACTACTTCTCCAAGAGAGCCGTGCCTTCCCTGCACAACCAAGTATCCGATAAAATCAAGTGTGCACTGCGCAACGCCATCTGTAGCAAGGTCCACCTAACCACAGATACGTGGACCAGTAAGCACGGCCAGGGACGCTATATCTCCCTAACTGCACACTGGGTAAATGTAGTGGCAGCTGGGCCCCAGGCGGAGAGCTGTTTGGCGCACGTCCTTCCGCCGCCAAGGATCGCAGGGCAACATTCTTTGCCTCCTGTTGCCACCTCCTCCTTCTCGGCTTCCTCCTCCTCTTCTTCCACCTGCTCATCCAGTCAGCCACACACCTTCACCACCAACTTCAGCACAGCCCGGGGTAAACGTCAGCAGGCCATTCTGAAACTCATATGTTTGGGGGACAGGCCCCACACCGCACAGGAGTTGTGGCGGGGTATTGAACAACAGACCGACGAGTGGTTGCTGCCGGTGAGCCTCAAGCCCGGCCTGGTGGTGTGTGATAATGGGCGAAATCTCGTTGCAGCTCTGGGACTAGCCAATTTGACGCACATCCCTTGCTTGGCGCATGTGCTGAATTTGGTGGTGCAGAAGTTCATTCACAACTACCCCGACATGTCAGAGCTGCTGCATAAAGTGCGGGCCGTCTGTTCGCGCTTCCGGCGTTCACATCCTGCTGCTGCTCGCCTGTCTGCGCTACAGCGTAACTTCGGCCTTCCCGCTCACCGCCTCATATGCGACGTGCCCACCAGGTGGAACTCCACCTTGCACATGCTGGACAGACTGTGCGAGCAGCAGCAGGCCATAGTGGAGTTTCAGCTGCAGCACGCACGGGTCAGTCGCACTACAGAACAGCACCACTTCACCACCAATGACTGGGCCTCCATGCGAGACCTGTGTGCCCTGTTGCGCTGTTTCGAGTACTCCACCAACATGGCCAGTGGCGATGACACCGTTATCAGCGTTACAATACCACTTCTATGTCTCCTTGAGAAAACACTTAGGGCGATGATGGAAGAGGAGGTAGCCCAGGAGGAGGAGGAGGAGGAGGAAGAGGGGTCATTTTTAGCACTTTCAGGCCAGTCTCTTCGAAGTGACTCAGAGGGAGGTTTTTGGCAACAGCAGAGGCCAGGTACAAATGTGGCCAGCCAGGGCCCACTACTGGAGGACGAGGAGGACGAGGATGAGGAGGAGGTGGAGGAGGATGAGGATGAAGCATGGTCACAGCGGGGTGGCACCCAACGCAGCTCGGGTCCATCACTGGTGCGTGGCTGGGGGGAAAGGCAGGACGATGACGATACGCCTCCCACAGAGGACAGCTTGTCCTTACCCCTGGGCAGCCTGGCACACATGAGCGACTACATGCTGCAGTGCCTGCGCAACGACAGCAGAGTTGCCCACATTTTAACCTGTGAGGACTACTGGGTTGCCACCCTGCTGGATCCACGCTACAAAGACAATGTGCCCACCTTACTTCCTGCACTGGAGCGTGATAGGAAGATGCGCGAGTACAAGCGCACGTTGGTAGACGCGCTACTGAGAGCATTCCCAAATGTCACAGGGGAACAAGTGGAAGCCCAAGGCCAAGGCAGAGGAGGAGCAAGAGGTCGCCAAGGCAGCTGTGTCACGGCCAGCTCCTCTGAGGGCAGGGTTAGCATGGCAGAGATGTGGAAAACTTTTGTCAACACGCCACAGCTAACTGCACCACCACCTGATACGCAACGTGTTAGCAGGAGGCAACATTTCACTAACATGGTGGAACAGTACGTGTGCACACCCCTCCACGTACTGACTGATGGTTCGGCCCCATTCAACTTCTGGGTCTCTAAATTGTCCACGTGGCCAGAGCTAGCCTTTTATGCCTTGGAGGTGCTGGCCTGCCCGGCAGCCAGCGTTTTGTCTGAACGTGTATTCAGCACGGCAGGGGGCGTCATTACAGACAAACGCAGCCGCCTGTCTACAGCCAATGTGGACAAGCTGACGTTCATAAAAATGAACCAGGCATGGATCCCACAGGACCTGTCCGTCCCTTGTCCAGATTAGACATTAACTACCTCCCCATAACCATATATTATTGGACTCCAGGGCACTTCCTCATTCAATCCTATTTTTATTTTCATTTTACCATTATATTGCGAGGCTACCCAAAGTTGAATGAACCTCTCCTCTGCCTGTGTGCTAGGCCTAAATATATGCCAATGGACTGTTGCAGTGGTGGCTGACATGAAGCCTGATTCTCTGCTATGACATGCAGACTAATTCTCTGCTGACATGAAGCCAGATTGTCTGTTACGGGACCTCTCTCCTCTGCCTGGGTGCTGGGCCTAAATTTATGACAATGGACTGTTGCAGTGGTGGCTGACGTGAAGCCTGATTCTCTGCTATGACATGCAGACTGATTCTCTGCTGACATGAAGCCAGATTGTCTGTTACGGGACCTCTCTGCTCTGCCTGTGTGCTAGGCCTAAATATATGCCAATGGACTGTTGCAGTGGTGGGTGACGTGAAGCCTCATTCTCTGCTATGACATGCAGACTGATTCTCTGCTGACATGAAGCCAGATCGTCTGTTACGGGACCTCTCTGCTCTGCCTGTGTGCTAGGCCTAAATATATGCCAATGGACTGTTGCAGTGGTGGGTGACGTGAAGCCTCATTCTCTGCTATGACATGCAGACTGATTCTCTGCTGTCATGAAGCCAGATTGTCTGTTACGGGACCTCTCTGCTCTGCCTGTGTGCTAGGCCTAAATATATGCCAATGGACTGTTGCAGTGGTGGGTGACGTGAAGCCTCATTCTCTGCTATGACATGCAGACTGATTCTCTGCTGACATGAAGCCAGATTGTCTGTTACGGGACCTCTCTCCTCTGCCTGTGTGCTAGGCCTAAATATATGCCAATGGACTGTTGCAGTGGTGGCTGACGTGAAGCCTCATTCTCTGCTATGACATGCAGACTGATTCTCTGCTGACATGAAGCCAGATCGTCTGTTACGGGACCTCTCTGCTCTGCCTGTGTGCTAGGCCTAAATATATGCCAATGGACTGTTGCAGTGGTGGGTGACGTGAAGCCTCATTCTCTGCTATGACATGCAGACTGATTCTCTGCTGTCATGAAGCCAGATTGTCTGTTACGGGACCTCTCTGCTCTGCCTGTGTGCTAGGCCTAAATATATGCCAATGGACTGTTGCAGTGGTGGGTGACGTGAAGCCTCATTCTCTGCTATGACATGCAGACTGATTCTCTGCTGACATGAAGCCAGATTGTCTGTTACGGGACCTCTCTCCTCTGCCTGTGTGCTAGGCCTAAATATATGCCAATGGACTGTTGCAGTGGTGGCTGACGTGAAGCCTCATTCTCTGCTATGACATGCAGACTAATTCTCTGCTGACATGAAGCCAGATTGTCTGTTACGGGACCTCTCTCCTCTGCCTGGGTGCTGGGCCTAAATTTATGACAATGGACTGTTGCAGTGGTGGCTGACGTGAAGCCTGATTCTCTGCTATGACATGCAGACTGATTCTCTGCTGACATGAAGCCAGATCCTCTGTTACGGGACCTCTCTCCTCTGCCTGGGTGCTGGGCCCAAATTTATGACAATGGACTGTTGCAGTGGTGGCTGACGTGAAGCCTGATTCTCTGCTATGACATGCAGACTGATTCTCTGCTGTCATGAAGCCAGATTGTCTGTTACGGGACCTCTCTGCTCTGCCTGTGTGCTAGGCCTAAATATATGCCAATGGACTGTTGCAGTGGTGGGTGACGTGAAGCCTCATTCTCTGCTATGACATGCAGACTGATTCTCTGCTGACATGAAGCCAGATTGTCTGTTACGGGACCTCTCTCCTCTGCCTGTGTGTGTGCTGGGCCTAAATATATGCCAATGGACTGTTGCAGTGGTGGCTGACGTGAAGCCTCATTCTCTGCTATGACATGCAGACTAATTCTCTGCTGACATGAAGACAGATTCTCTGTTACGGGACCTCCCTCCTCTGCCTGGGTGCTGGGCCTAAATATATGCCAATGGACTGTTGCAGTGGTGGCTGACGTGAAGCCTCATTCTCTGCTATGACATGCAGACTGATTCTCTGCTGACATGAAGACAGATTCTCTGTTACGGGACCTCTCTCCTCTGCCTGTGTGTGTGCTGGGCCTAAATATATGCCAATGGACTGTTGCAGTGGTGGCTGACGTGAAGCCTCATTCTCTGCTATGACATGCAGACTGATTCTCTGCTGACATGAAGCCAGATTCTCTGTTACGGGACCTCTCTCCTCTGCCTGTGTGTGTGCTGGGCCTAAATATATGCCAATGGACTGTTGCAGTGGTGGCTGACGTGAAGCCTCATTCTCTGCTATGACATGCAGACTGATTCTCTGCTGACATGAAGCCAGATTCTCTGTTACGGGACCTCTCTCCTCTGCCTGTGTGTGTGCTGGGCCTAAATATATGCCAATGGACTGTTGCAGTGGTGGCTGACGTGAAGCCTCATTCTCTGCTATGACATGCAGACTAATTCTCTGCTGACATGAAGACAGATTCTCTGTTACGGGACCTCTCTCCTCTGCCTGTGTGTGTGCTGGGCCTAAATATATGCCAATGGACTGTTGCAGTGGTGGCTGACGTGAAGCCTCATTCTCTGCTATGACATGCAGACTGATTCTCTGCTGACATGAAGCCAGATTCTCTGTTACGGGACCTCTCTCCTCTGCCTGTGTGTGTGCTGGGCCTAAATATATGCCAATGGACTGTTGCAGTGGTGGCTGACGTGAAGCCTCATTCTCTGCTATGACATGCAGACTGATTCTCTGCTGACATGAAGCCAGATTCTCTGTTACGGGACCTCTCTCCTCTGCCTGTGTGTGTGCTGGGCCTAAATATATGCCAATGGACTGTTGCAGTGGTGGCTGACGTGAAGCCTCATTCTCTGCTATGACATGCAGACTAATTCTCTGCTGACATGAAGACAGATTCTCTGTTACGGGACCTCCCTCCTCTGCCTGGGTGCTGGGCCTAAATATATGCCAATGGACTGTTGCAGTGGTGGCTGACGTGAAGCCTCATTCTCTGCTATGACATGCAGACTAATTCTCTGCTGACATGAAGACAGATTCTCTGTTACGGGACCTCTCTCCTCTGCCTGGGTGCCGGGGCCTAAATATCTCAGAATGGACTGTTCCAGTGGTGGGTGACGGGAAGCCAGATTCTCTGCTATGGAACCTCTCTCCAATTGATTTTGGTTAATTTTTATTTATTTAATTTTTATTTTAATTCATTTCCCTATCCACATTTGTTTGCAGGGGATTTACCTACATGTTGCTGCCTTTTGCAGCCCTCTAGCTCTTTCCTGGGCTGTTTTACAGCCTTTTTAGTGCCGAAAAGTTCGGGTCCCCATTGACTTCAATGGGGTTCGGGTTCGGGACGAAGTTCGGATTGGGTTCGGATCCCGAACCCGAACATTTCCGGGATGTTCGGCCGAACTTCTCGAACCCGAACATCCAGGTGTTCGCTCAACTCTAATCATAAGGCAATGTGTGAATGGAAAAATAAAAAAGTTATGGCTCTGGGAAGGCAGTAAGTAAAAAACTAAATTTGAGGGGTACAGTTTTTAAAATTGGGTCATTTATGGGTGGTTTCTATTATGTAAGTCTCTCAAAACTTCAGAACTGAATTGATCTTTAAAAAGTTGGTTTTGAAAATTTTCTTGAAAATTTTAAAAACTGTTTCTAAAATGCTGAGCCATCTTGTGTCCTAACAAATAAAATTATATTTACTAAATTATTCCATCATAAAATAGACATATAGTGAATGTTAATTAATAAATACTTTCTGAGGTATCACTATCTGTTTTTCCATTTTTTTTTATAAATAATGGGAAAATGTATTGATCCAAATTTACCACTAAAATGATAGATGTCAAAATAAAGAAATCTCAGTATTGCTTGGATAAATAAAAATATTCCACATAAAGTGACACATCAGATTAGCAAAATTAAGCTAGTTCCTTAAATGGGTTGTCTCATCTCACCATTACTAAGGCGAGATGAGACACAGTTCCAATGACTTCCAGACCGGGAAACAGCAGAGTGCTCTGGCGCTCTGCTGTTTCAGTAGCTCTAATTGCCTTGCATAAGAGCTACTGAAACAGGAAGCTATGCCGTCTCCCTAAGGCCTCTTGCATTCGAACGTGGTTTGGTTCCGCATCCGAGCCACATTTTTTGCAGCTCGGGTGCAGACCCATTTACTTCAATAGGGCCGCAAAAGATGTGGACAGCATCAGTTGCTCCGTTCCATGGCCCCGCAAAAATTATAAATCATGTCCTATTCTTGTCCGTTTTGCGGACAAGAATAGGCATTTCTATAATGGGCCGTCTGTTCCGTTACGCAAATTGCGGACCGCAAAACACGGCACATTTGTTTGCAAAAGCCTAACTCAGAAACAGCATAGCTTGTTGTGCTGCACTTTTTCTATAGCTCTCATGCATGGCAATAAGAGCTACTGAAGCAGAAGAGCGCTCTTGTTTCCCAGCCGGGAGTTGGTCGTAACTGTGTCTCATCTCGCCTAAGTAGAGACAACCCCTTTATGGTGAAAATTGGCTGTGTCCTTAAGGGGTTAATGACTCCTCTTAACAGTGCTCACATCTATAAAAAAAAAACATACAATTTGTATCATTTGTCTGAAGGCTTTCTCTAAAGTCCACTAACTACACAGCAAATTGTACTTTACCCAAGAGCAACCAGATTTAATCAGCTTTACAAAATTACAATTTCAGCCTTGTATCCTCCAGATGCTGATTTGACACCACACAGTACACAGAAAAGAACGAGAAAAGACTGATTTCCCTAACTTAACCATCAAACATGATAAACATCGGGACCTCTCAAAGCTGAGTGCAACATAATTGATGTCTGAAGACCCCACGGTGTTAAGAAAATCAATTAAAAGGAACAGATAAATATGCAGACAGGTTTGCTCATTATACATCAATGCTGCTGGTTCCCTTTGGTCCAGCAAAAAGCAGCCTCTGAAAAATGAACTGCTCATCTCTACCTCGTGAGTAATAAGTAGAGAAGAAAAAGACAAGTGATTCCTAGTAACACAATAGCTTTTCATCTGCAGCTCCTCAGAAAGTTTTCTCATGTAATATCCACACATGAGCAGCTCCAGCAGGAGAGTGTAATTTGCTGAGGTAGAGAAAGCAGTGGCTGCCATTGTTTGTTGATATACCAGGAGCGTTTGACCTTGTCAGTCATGCTTTGCTTCTTCAGAAATTGAATGTTGTGAATTTTTTTCCTGCTTCACTGTCATTTTCCAAAACCTCCTGACCTGTTTACTTCAAGCGTCAAAGCGACTTCTGAATAATTAGATTTAGCGTGTAACTCTTTCACAACCACATTTATTTATTTGTGACAGATTTTTTTAATTATTAGATACAATCAGCTTCCATATTTTAGTTCTTTTTGTTGTTTAAAGTGACAAAATACTTTTTATTTTCTCAATGCGACTTAACATAGCAAGGCCGATAGGGATGACCGATTTTCAACCCGAAAAGTTGCTTTTGGTCCTATTCGGTCAAATAAATGTGAGCTGTATTGAATGTGCCCGATATCCTTAAAAGTTTATACAGCATTTTATATGTCTATAGGTAAATAAAAAATAGTTCCTTTTTGGTGGCAGGTGACTTCTCTGCCTTCTGCACTACAAAATGGATGTTCTGCCCAGCAGGGTTAGGGAAAATTATATTTCACATCAGCCTGGGTTTAGTATTCCTGTAGTGATTATTGTGGTAATAGCACCATCTAGCGGTTCTAAATTGTATTGCACCTTGTTTTTCTTGTTTCAAAGACTGCTGTATTGTGGGTGGAGCAAAGCATTGTGGGAGTGCAAAGCATCCTGGGAAAGAGAAGTCTCCACCACACAGTACAGAGCTGTCCTCCTGCATATCTCCTTCTTAAATTACACCATCCTGGTAACAGCATATCTGGTGAGACATCTATCTTTGTTTCTAGTCATTAGCGATAGTGGATCTGACAATACGGAGCCGCCATGACACATGCAGTCCTGCGTACAAGGTTGCAGCAGCTGTCATACAGTCACAAGAAGCGAGAGTGCAGCCCCCAGCAAGTGCAGCACGATCCAGACCATGCTGAAGTCCGTTCCTACCTAGACTGAGTCTGCACAAAGACATTAAGCAGCCAGCAAAAGGCACACAATGTCTGCTAGCCGGAAATCGTCAAACAGGACTAGGTCACGAGCAAGCTGCTCTAGCAAGTCCTCAATTTTGCCAGTGCAGAAGCTGAGGCTGTGAACGTAAGGTCTTCCTTTGCTGAACAAGAGATGCAACTAAAGTAAGAGAGAGTGTCAAAGTAAAAAGAGAAAACTTTAAAGGAAGAAGAGACAGCATGCCTGCAAGCGTCACTGGAGAAACTCGCAGCAGAAAAAGAAGCGTTAGCTGCAGTGTCCAAAGCAGAGTTCCTAGAAGCCTTGGAGTTCCCCGAATCCGAGAAACACAGCCAAGTACTTGGGCCAGACCTAAATGCACAAGATCCAGCACAGCGTGTCTCAGAATATGTCCATCCGCATCCCAAGACAGATGACAACTGTGATCCAGTATATCAGCCAGCTTATGCAGTTTTTTAAAGATCCTACCTTAAACCACAATGCTTCAAGCAGGAAGGTATGCGACAAAGCAAGGCTGACCACAACTACCGCCCTACAGAACGAAAGCTACAACCTTCGCTTTGACCTAAAGGGACACCCTTCGAATCAGAACGGTATTGTACAGACTTCCCTAAGCCAGAAACCCCTAAAAAGGTATGGTAATACAGCACACATGCAGCATAACAACAACACACCGGGTAGTATTGACGCTAACCAGGCCACCATGGACTTTTCTAAGCTCTTTGCTAAACAGGAGCTGGTTACTGAGGGACTTATAAAGTTCACAGATCGCCCCGAGAACTACAGGGTGTGGCGAGCCTCCTTCCAGAACACCATAAGAGACTTAGATCTTACCTATAGTGAGGAGTTAGATCTCTTGGCAAAGTGGCTTGGAAGTGAGTCTGCTGAACACACCAAAAGAATCATAGACATTAACATAAACTGCAAGTGATGGCCACACTATTTCAATGCTGGACTTGGACAACATCACCCTAATACCACTAAACCTATTAGCTCTCATCCGCGTCCTCACTCCCATTCATCTCTGATTCCATTGTATGGGCCATTTATATACTTGTACAGGTTAATCATGTCCCCCCTTAGGTGTCTCTTGTCAAGAATAAAAAATTCAATTCTTTTAATCTTTCTTCATAACTAAGACACACTTATAACCTGGGACCATTCTGAATAGGAATCATTGGGGTACACCACTTATAACCTGGGACCATTCTGAATAGGAATCATTGACCACAACTCTCTGGACACGGTCCTTCAGCCAGTTTTCAATCCAATTACAAACTGTACTTTCCAAGCCAATAGACCTTTACTTACTTTACTTATTAAGCGTCTATGAGGGACAGTATCAAAAGCCTTTGCAAAATCCAGAAACACTACATCCACAGCCGCCCCTCTGTCCAGGTTACTACTCACCTCCTCATAAAAACAAATCAGGTTAGTCTGACAACTTATGTCCTTTGTAAACCCATGCTGATTATCACTTATAATATTATTTATAGTCACATACTCCTGTATATAGTCCCTTAAGATTCCTTCAAACATTTTCCCACAACAGAAGTTAAGCTAACTGGTCTATACTTACCTGTCGAGGATCTTGATCCTTTTTTGAATATGGGCACCACATTTGCCTTGCGCCAATCACTTGGCACTGTACTAGTCCCTAGAGAATCCTTAAAAATTATATACAGGGGCACAGCAGTAACTGAACAGAGCTCTTTAAGCACTCTTGGGTGTAATCCATCCGGACCCGGAGTTTTGTTCACATTTACCCTATTTAACTTTTCTTGGACCGTATCTACAGTTAGCCAATTGAGTATATCACTGGATGTGCTAACAACCCCGGCGCCACAGATATCAACTCCTTTCTCTTCTTTTGTATATACAGAGCTAAAAAACCTATTTCGGAACTCTGCCTTTTCCTTATCTTCAGTGCCTACCCCCCCTTTACCATAATTTAGGGGGCCTACCTGCTCAGACCTATTTTTTTTTTTTTAGCATTTATATATTTAAAAAACTTTTGGGGATTTGTTTTGCTTTCCTTCGCTACCTGCTGTTCATTTTGTATCTTTACAAATTTTATCTCCTTTTTGCAGATTTTATTGAGCCCTTTGTAATCTTCAAACGCTACAGCTGACCCCTAGAATTTTTTAAATTCCCTCTTTTTTGTCTTTTATTGCTCTTTTCACGGTAGCTGTAAGCCATGGGGGGTTTAATTTAAGCCGTTTAGGGCTCTTTCACACCTGCGTTATGGTCTTCCGGCATAGAGTTCCGTCGTCGGGGCTCTATGCCGGAAGAATCCTGATCAGGATTATCCTAATGCATTCTGAATGGAGTGAAATCCATTCAGGATGCATCAGGATGTCTTCAGTTCCGGAACGGAACGTTTTTTGGCCGGAGAAAATAGCGCAGCATGCTGCGCTTTTTGCTCCGGCCCAAAAAACTGAAGACTTGCCGCAAGGCCGGATCCGGAATGAATGCCCATTGAAAGGCATTGATCCGGATCCGGCCTTAAGCTAAACATCGTTTCGGCGCATTGCCGGATACGACGTTTAGCTTTTTTAGAGTGGTTACCATGGCTGCCGGGACGCTAAAGCCCTGGCAGCCATGGTAAAGTGGAGCGGGGAGCGGGGAGCAGCATACTTACCATCCGTGCGGCTCCCGGGGCGCTCCAGAGTGACGTCAGGGCGCCCCAGGCCCATGGATGACGTGATCGCATGGCACGTCATCCATGCGCATGGGGCGCTCTGACGTCATTCTGGAGTGCCCCGGGAGCCGCACGGATGGTAATTATACCGCTCCCCCGCTCCCCGCTCCTACTATGGCAACCAGGACTTTGATAGCGTCCTGGGTGCCATAGTAGAGAAAAGAGGTTCTGCGTCGGCGCAAAATCACTGGTGGAAGCGGTCTTAAAGATGAATTTTTATTTTATTCAGAAACAACGCGTTTCGGGGATCAAAGACTCCCCTTCATCAGGTTTCACAAATATGTTTGTGAAACCTGATGAAGGGGAGTCTTTGATCCCCGAAACGCGTTGTTTCTGAATAAAAGAAAAATTCATCTTTAAGACCGCTTCCACCAGTGATTTTGCGCCGACGCAGAACCTCTTTTCTCTACTACGAATTTCTTTTGGGGGACTGGACATCCCATCCGAGAGACTACAAAATCTGCGGCTGCAGTCCTGGTTTAGAGGTCCTATTTTGATTAAGCTCCAAGTAGAGTTGTGCCTGCCGGAGCACAACTTTGTAAGGTGAGTCTGAATATTTCTCACTCTGATATCCTTATCCGGTTAAACATACTACACTATTGTGCGCTCTCTCTCTTCTGTTTCCCTGCTTTCGAGGGGAAATTAGATTTGTCCGTGACCTACATTGGGTGCCATAGTAACACTGAAAGCATTTTGAAGACGGATCCGTCTTCAAATGCTTTCAGTACACTTGCGTTTTTCCGGATCCGGCGTGTAATTCCGGCAAGTGGAGTACACGCCGGATCCGGACAACGCAAGTGTGAAAGAGGCCTTATACTTGTTGCCTAAAGGGATAATTTTTTTAGTGCAATTACTCAATGTGGATTTGAAGCTCTCCCATTTATCCTTTGTATCATTATGTGACAGTAGCTGCTTCCAGTCTATGCCCTGAAATTCTGCCCTCAACCCAGGGAAATTAGCCTTATTGAAATTCAGTGTCTTTGCTCTGCCCGATAGAGTTTGCTTCTTATAGTTTAGGGGGAATATAATTATATTGTGGTCACTATTACCTAATGTTTCTCGAACAGTAACATTACCAACAAGCTCTACATCATTAGAAATTACCAGATCCAACAGAGCATTGAATATCTGGATTTTGTCCTATACTCAGATAACGAAACAATTCTTACCAAGACTTTCTTCAAAAAAGTGGATGGGAACTACTATCTGTACTATAGAAGTGCGCATTATAAAAAAATGTAAAGACAACATACCTTTTAGCCAATTTAAACGGATACAGAGAAAATGTTTGACTATGAGTGATTTCACTGCACAAAGCCAAATTTTACGTTTAACAATAAATACCCCAGATTGATTATTGACGGTGCCTGCATGCGAGCAAGTAGCCTAAGCCAAGAAGATTGCCTCGCGATTAAGGAAAAGCCAAAGGAAACAACAGTTCTTAAGAAGTAAAAATCTTTTATCACTATGTATAACCCTAATCACAAAATTCTGAGGAGCATATTAACCAAACACTGGCACATTTTAAAGAATGACCCCTATCTTAGAGAGACCATCCCACCCAGACCACTGATTACATTCAGAAGGGCGAGAACCCTGAAGAATTTATTGGCCCCAAGCAAACTGAAAAATAAAACATCCACCTCCATCACTGTGGCCAGCTGGTACCCCGATCGTGTGGGAAGTTACAAATGCAGCCATACCTTATGTAAGTGCTGCGCCAACATTGCCCACTGGACCAAGACTTTCAGGAGCAATGTTACGGGTGAAGAGTTCCCCATCAAGAGCTTTGCGAACTGCTCCTCTTCTTATGTAATTTACCTTTTGGAGTGCGATTGCGGGCTACAATATGTCGGCCGTACTATTCAGACCCTGAGGGAGTGTTTGAATAAACATCGGTGGAACTTCACACAGGGGTTCCTAAAGCAAAGCGTATCCTAACACTTTCTTGCCAACCATGATATAGATCCCTCTAGGCTGTCGATCACACCAATTAAACATATTTCTGACAGCTGTTCTGATAGATTTAGAAAACTCCAAAGAAGAGAGATGTTCTGGATCTTCACACTACAGACGCTTGAACCTTATGGCCTTATTGAGAGCCTCGAGAACAAATGCTTTTAACCCATGTATCCAGAGAATGTTTCATCTGGACTGTTCTCCTCTACCCCCAATCCCCTATTCTCTCATCGCCTAGTCCCTCCATCCGTCTGCACTCCCCCCATTTTTTCAGACACACATCATATTTTGGTTAGCAATACATTTCTCTATATTTTATTTCTGTTATTTGTTTGTTAGCATTAGTTCCTTTCATCTACAGCAGACCCATTATATGTATGGAGATTTTTCTCACTTTGGTCATTTCCTTGCCATACACTCCACACTGTATTTTTCCCTTGTATGTCTAACATGCCTCCATTCATACTATCCCCTAATTATACCTTCTTTATTCCTTCCTCTTTTTTGCAGCCTCCTGTCACCATTCACCCTGCTGCAATACCCTCTTATCTTGTCATTTCATAACATAGGTCCCCCCTGTATCTTCCCACACCCAGAGTGCATAATTCAGTATTGTCCGAACTGTTCCCGCCCCGCTTGAGCCTCCGTCCTAACAGCAATATCCCGGTCCCCACCCTCTCCACTCCTCTTATCCTTCTCTGCAAGCGTGCACTGTGAGCACACAGCGAATCAGACGCCCCACGTGCCAACAGCAAATGGCCGTGCTGAATCTTCCTCTGCAGCCTCACAGGCACCCTTACTCTCCCCACAGGTTTCTGCTTTTCCACTGACCACCTTTCTGCTGCATATGTGTATTTTTCCTGCTGGGCTATATCTGGTCAGCCCTATTTGGAGACCCCTTTTATCTCTTATGCTCCATATATATCCATCATTGGCCACATATATTGACTTTTTTATTATCCACAATGTGGCCACACACATAGGCCGCTGGCATAGCCATGCTTTCGCAAGCCCTTTGGCTAAAACCAACATTATATATATATATATATATATATATATATATATAGATTATATATTTCATCCAGAATGCTGCCACACATATATATTACTGGCATATTCTTGCTCCAGCAAGCCCCTCGGCTCATATTAACATTTGTATATACCACTATATGTATTAATGCTATTGTAACTACTCGTTACCCTAAGCGTAGAGTCAGTGTATATTTTGTTGTAGAGATACTGAGAAAAGAACAAGGAGTACTAGAACCCAACCACTAGATATAGTAAACGGTGCCCAGAAAACTATGAAGATGTGGTTAAAAAAAGATGTATGTGTCCCTATCCATTTATAAATAGCCCCAGACTCATCAGGGGACACGAGGCTAGTCTTTCCTAGAATACAAACATTAAAAATGACACTAAAATAAGGGGCACTGGAAACATCCCTTATCACCATTTCGGGCAGCCAGTACCTCACTCACTTCTATCCAGGAAAATGGTTGGTCCAAGAAGGAAACAATCAGATTGAGTGTATGGTCGCACTTCCAAGTAGGACAGAACCCTAATACATGTGGCGTCCTTAGCAGCAGTGCGCCACAGTAAGTGTTCATTTTTAACAGAAAGAGCAGTTCTCCTTTCCAAGGACGCATTCTGACGTCATTGCGCACCAACACAGCATCGCAATGTCAGCGTGTCCCCACGTCGGGAGGATCACAGAGGCAAGGAAAAAGGGCGGAGATAAGACTGGCAGGTCCTGGAAGGACCAAAGTACTTAGTCAATACTAGACAAGGGGAGGCGTATCGCTATATAAACGCTTCAAACTCCTGTCAGGGAAAGCGCCCTATCATAGGGACTAGATAAAATTCCAGCAACAAACTGTCTAATCAAATTGACAGGTGCTATTTTTGGGCAAAAAATGGACATTAAAGACTGGTTAAACTTCACTATGGTCACACAAAGTGAACACAAGGCGAGATATACAGGTCCTTCTAAAAAAATTTGCATATTGCGATAAAGTTCATTATTTTCTGTAATGTACTGATAAACATTAGACTTTCATATATTTTAGATTCATTACACACCGACTGAAGTAGTTCAAGCCTTTTATTGTTTTAATATTGATGATTTTGGCATACAGCTCATGAAAACCCAAATTTCCTATCTCAAAAAATTAGCATATTTCATCAGACCAATAAAAGAAAAGTGTTTTTAATACAAAAAAAGTCAACCTTCAAATAATTATGTTCAGTTATGCACTCAATACTTGGTCGGGAATCCTTTTGCAGAAATGACTGCTTCAATGCGGCGTGGCATGGAGGCAATCAGCCTCTGGCACTGCTGAGGTGTTATGGAGGCCCAGGATGCTTCGATAGCGGCCTTAAGCTCATCCAGAGTGTTGGGTCTTGCGTCTCTCAACTTTCTCTTCCCAATATCCCACAGATTCTCTATGAGGTTGAGGTCAGGAGAGTTGGCAGGCCAATTGAGCACAGCAATACCATGGTCAGTAAACCATTTACCAGTGGTTTTGGCACTGTGAGCAGGTGCCAGGTCGTGCTGAAAAATGAAATCTTCATCTCCATAAAGCTTTTCAGCAGATGGAAGCATGAAGTGCTCCAAAATCTCCTGATAGCTAGCTGCATTGACCCTGCCCTTGATAAAACACAGTGGACCAACACCAGCAGCTGACATGGCACCCCAGACCATCACTGACTGTGGGTACTTGACACTGGACTTCAGGCATTTTGGCATTTCCCTCTCCCCAGTCTTCCTCCAGACTCTGGCACCTTGATTTCCGATTGACATACAACAGTCCAGTGCTGCTTCTCTGTAGCCCAGGTCAGGCGCTTCTGCCGCTGTTTCTGGTTCAAAAGTGGCTTGACCTGGGGAATGTGGCACCTGTAGCCCATTTCCTGCACACGTCTGTACACGGTGGCTCTGGATGTTTCTACTCCAGACTCAGTCCACTGCTTCCGCAGGTCCCCCAAGGTCTGGAATCGGTCCTTCTCCACAATCTTCCTCAGGGTCCGGTCACCTCTTCTCGTTGTGCAGCGTTTTCTGCCACACTTTTTCCTTCCCACAGACTTCCCACTGAGGTGCCTTGATACAGCACTCTGGGAACAGCCTATTCGTTCAGAAATTTCTTTCTGTGTCTTACCCTCTTGCTTGAGGGTGTCAATGATGGCCTTCTGGACAGCAGTCAGGTCGGCAGTCTTACCCATGATTGCGGTTTTGAGTAATGAACCAGGCTGGGAGTTTTTAAAAGCCTCAGGAATCTTTTGCAGGTGTTTAGAGTTAATTAGTTGATTCAGATAATTAGGTTAATAGCTTGTTTAGAGAACCTTTTCATGATATGCTAATTTTTTTAGATAGGAATTTTGGGTTTTCATGAGCTGTATGCCAAAATCATCAATATTAAAACAATAAAAGGCTTGAACTACTTCAGT
The DNA here is from genome assembly GCF_014858855.1 of Bufo gargarizans. NCBI lineage: Eukaryota > Metazoa > Chordata > Amphibia > Anura > Bufonidae > Bufo > Bufo gargarizans. The sequence continues at coordinate 89,171,192 of NC_058087.1, read as the reverse complement.
TGGTGTGTAATGAATCTAAAATATATGAAAGTCTAATGTTTATCAGTACATTACAGAAAATAATGAACTTTATCACAATATGCAATTTTTTTTAGAAGGACCTGTATTGGAGGTCACTTAAATAAAACATCCAAAGTTAACCTGTTCATTAAATGGAACCTGTAATGTGGATATTTGATTATAATATAACTAATTATATACAATCACTAACTACTAAAAAGTGCCTTAGATGTATTCACTTACTGGTGTGACAGATGGTTACCTCATAATATACACACAAAGATGCCACATGCCGCATGCTAATGAGCTGATTTGAGTCCAGCGTGATGTCATTGAGTCCAGCGTTTATTTAATTAACAGCTATAGCCACTCCCCTGCCCATCTGCTGCTGATTCATATGGAAAAAACTGTCAATCAGCAGCAGGCAGGAGGGGAGAGTCAGGAGCTCATAAATATTCATGACTCATCATTATCAGCTGGAGCTTTTCAATACAAGATGTTGGCAGATTGACTGGGTCATTTAAAGAAAATGACCCAGCATTTTGCTAAGAGAATCAGTTACTTATTTATGTTGCCCTTAGTTAGGACACCATAAAACTGGTGACAGGCTCCCTTTAAGGCCACTGGGGTTGGATGTATCCAGCTTAAAAATCCACCAACATTCCCTTTGTAAAATACGCCTATCTCAGTTGCCTCCACACAATGGCTTCTATACCTGTTCTATCCCCTTAAACTTAAGCACACTCACACGTCCATTGTGGACAGCATGTACATGTCTAGCTACCGGGGTCTCTTTGTTATTACGAATGTCGCTAAGGTGTTCCCCAACCCAACAACGTAATTCCCTGCAGGTTTTGCCCACATATTGTAAGCCGCATTCAGAAGTAATCAGTTACACAACCCCAGTGGTTCAGCAGTTAATAAAATCTTGTATGTTGTATACATCCTGGGTACTACTACTAGTAAAGATATTTCCAGATTGTATGGAATCACCACACCTGAAGCCACCTTTTATAGGGTTTTTAAGCCAGTTGCATGGTCTATCAGGTGGGACAAAATTACTGTGTACGTGATCCCTAAAAAATGTTCCCCTCCTATAAGTAATGGCAGGTTGGGGAACTAGCACCTCCGTTAGATCGGGATCCATTCTGCGATAAACTACCTACCCCCGATACAATGGGGCAAACCCTCAATGGAGTGGTGCCCTTATGAACCTTGGGGAGGCAGTAAAAGGTTGCAGTAATCGGGTAATGTGGGTACAAAAAATCCAATTCCTCCTCACTGATTAAATTATCCTTTTTTGCCCTTAGGAAGATATCCCTGAGTTCCTTCTGATATTGTCAAGTGGGATCGGTAGACAGTATCTCATATCCCCCTTTATCTTTTAAAATCTCCAGAAAAACATCTCCTTATAAATTGACGATTCCATCACAACAGTGTTACCCCCCCTTATCGGAGGGATTAATTGTGACAGATTTTTCCGTCTCAAGTGTTTTAATTTCCCTGCGTTCTTTCTTCTGCACTGCAATTAAACCTTAAAGGGGTGGAATTTATTAATGCCAAATCTGATGTCATCTGTTTGACAAAAACATCCACACATGAGACATCACCCTGATGGGGCATTTTTGGACTTTTATTTCTTAAGTCCGTAAACGGTCCCTCTCCCTCAATGTTTTCTCCAAACTGTATAGTAGTTTGACGTCCTTGAGGATCTCCACCGGTACCCTAAATTCACGGCTCTCCTTTTTTTCATTGGCTTTGAAGTGCTTAAGCCAGCGCAATTTACGGGCAAACAGGTGGAGATCCTTAGTCCACTCAAAAACTTCAAACCTACACTTCGGGACAAATGAAAGACCCTGTTTCAGTACCTTATCCTCTATTGCTGTCAAATTACGTGTAGATAAATTAATTACCAGTTTTTCTTCAGTGGTAGCTATGGTGTTGGTGGTGACTGTATGTTTCGATTGCATAAAGGATAATTTATCCCCTGTTCTAAAAAATGGGAATGGGTAGTTTGGTTCTGTGTGTAGTACCTTTAGGTTTAGATTGTTTCTCCTTGTGGTAATCCAAGGTTTCCGTTTCTGTTGAGGAGGGGTCCGATTTTTTTTATCTGGTTGTTTGATCATGGTTGTTAATGAACAGGTATGCTCTATTTTTAAAAAAATCCTGAAGGTCTTTTACAAATAATCTATGTTTTTGTTCTTTTAAATGATATTGGAACCATTCAATGGGGCTCTCCAGATGCTTTTCTTTTCTACTGAACTCCGGTTCCTGACAAAATTTCTTGGTAACCTCTATTTGGTCTGATAACCGCTTCTCTATTTGTTCTAGCATAGCCCTCGTTTCATGAGTTGCATGAATCGGAGTGAGCTACTTGTTGCTTCCTTTTCCCACTTCTTCTTGAGATTAGGATTCCTTCAACAACTAGCTGGGGTTATTCCTCAGGCCAGTAACAGAGTTTGTTTTATTGTTTTCACCTGAGGTACCTAGTGGTGGCATCTGTTGACGCCAGACGGGGAGTGTTCTGCCCAGCAGGGTTAGGGAAAATTCTATTTTACGTCAGCCTAGGTTTGGTATTTCTGTAGTGATTATCGTGGTAATAGCACCATCTAGTGATGTTAAATTGTATAGCACCTTGTTTTTCTTGTTTCAAAGACTGATGTATTGTGGGTGGTGCAAAACATTGTGGGAGTGCATAGCATCCTGGGAAAGAGAAGTCTCCAGGACAGAGTACAGAGCTGTCCTCCTGCATATCTCCTTCTTATGCTTTTACCAGGATGGTGGAGTTTATCTGGTGAGAAAGCTACTTTTGTTTCAGGGACATTATGTTACGCAGAGCTGTTCACCTAGTTATCATTGATATTCAGGGAGTTGTTAATACTGTTAGCTAGCCATGCAATCTATGTTAGGCAGCCATTTTACCATGTGCTTCAGTGTTATTTATTCATGTTATTGGTATTCTTATAGTTATACTATCAAATACTCCTGTTTTGCCAATGAACAAGTTAGACTACAAAGAACAGTCCTCTTATTTGGAAGACAGTAATGGTTTATGCTGAATATCAGACTACACATTGTGTGAACGTGTATGAAAACATAAATGAATAATTTGTGGATGACAAATCCCCAAAACATTGTCATAACCAGAGTCTTTAGAGAAATTTGTAATGAGTTTGAGCATGTGATACCACCTCAGCAAGGTGGTCAAGAAATAAGGAAAAAAACAAACAGAAGGTGGCGCTATACAGACACATTTTTTTGAATAACTCAATGTCTACACTACATTTCTAATTCCATACAATTGCAACAGTATTCAGGTCCAGGTGCTGGTTTAAAAAATGTAGAATTGTTTTTGATACAATCCCTTTAAGTAGCTAATACTCAATTTTTTTGGGGGGGAGTCAGGATTTTTATACATCATAATATCCCCTTTACGTACATCTCTTCTTAAATAAACAAGGTCGGGCATTACATATGTCTCTATGACACTCTATATTAGATATAAGCAAATCAAAGCTGACAAGTGTAATTCGTTTAGAATTTGAGGAAAAATTTGTTTCGCAACAAATCCGAATTTCCTCATGATTCGTGGTAACGAATCACATTTTTCCTAAAATGGTGGCTACACGTGTGAGGCCATCGGGCAAGGAACGCTGGGAAAGAGGGATCACCCAGATTGACATGCCTGCATGAAGCCAATCAGCAGCCAGCCCTGTGATGTCACAGCCCGCTATAAATACGGCGGCCATCTTAGAGTCAGGCATTTTCCAGCATTCAGAGTGCAGGGACAGAAGTGTGAAAGCGCTAGGGACAGCAATTGGAAAAACCTAATTGTGGAAGAAAAAAAAAGACAGAAAAAATGATTAATAAGTGCAGGGTAGGGAGGTAGAATTTCACAGCATCTTAGTGCAGGGAGAGACGTCAGAAGGCGCTAGGGACATTAATAGGAAAGTGATTTACAAGTGCAGGGAAAGATTATTTAGGGATTCAAATAGCCATTAGACAGCTCTGTCATTCCAGCTATTTGTTATTGGGCTGCAAGTGCTATGTTAAAAAACCTTTAGAGGTATCTTTAGTATCTTATATCAGTACTACAAGAAAATATATACGCATTTCAGTAAAAAAAGAAAAAAATATATAAGCACTGTTGCAGTTATTTATGGTAAAAACATATAGGGGCGTATTTTTAAGACTACATAAAAAAATAGATACACACTTCACTCTTTAAGTTTTTTCGGGTTCACCCACCGCAGTAACAAAATTTAGTTTTACTTTTTATCACTGCACAATCACTACACAAGCGCTGCGGCGATAAAAAAAAAAATCAGTTTTGATATTTTTTCTCAATCGCAGCGGCTTCCTGTACTTCGCTAGCCTCCCATTTGTAAGACAGGCTTGCTTTTTTTCTTGGGTAGTCTCAGGGAATACCCCCTAAATTTAGTTGACCAAATAGCAAGTAAGGGGTATTCTTCTGAAGAGGCCTACAGGCTTCTGACCCAGGCAGATGAGGAATGGGAACCCTCATCTGACAAATCCAGCGGGTCAGAATACGAACCTGTTGAAAGCAGTGGCAGTCTGACCCAAAGTTCGGTACGATGAGGTTGAGGTCCCTGATACCACCAGGCGTACCCGGCCCCGTGTTGCTAGACCACAGGTTGCACAGGATCCGCTTCAAGGGCAGCAGAGTGGGGCTGGTGCTGTCGGATTACAGTGGTGAGGCATACACCAGCAGCGCAGCCCATCCTGGACCTAGTACCAGCACTGCCGTAGAACATGGTAAAGTGGTGAGCACCAGAAGGGCAGTTGAAGCTGGTACGGTGGCACGCTGCAGTAGTTCCCCCATCGCAGCCACCTGCACAGACAGGCCCGTAGAGCCCCTAGAGTCCCTGAGGTGCTGGCAAAACCTGATTGGCAGCCCCCATCTTCACCCGCACCAGTAGTTCCCCCTTTCACTGCCCAGTCTGGAGTTCGGTTTGAGACAGCTCAGATCAGATCGGCACTGGGGTTTTTTGAGCTGTTCTTCACTGCGGAGCTTATTGACTTAGTCGTGGCAGAAACAAACTGGTATGCCACTCAATTTATAGCCGACAACCCGGGAAGCTTTTATGCCCAGTCTTTCCGGTAGAAACCCGTCCAAGTTTCCAAACTTAAAACTTTTCTGGGCCTTCTCCTCAACATGGGCCTGACAAAAAAGCATGAATTGCGGTCATATTGGTCCACAAACCCAATTCATCACATGCCCATGTTCTCTGCTGCAATGTCCAGGACACGATTTGAGACCATCCTACGTTTCCTGCACTTTAGTGATAATTGCACCTCGCGTCCCAGAGGCCACCCAGCTTTTGAATGGCTCCACAAAATTCGGCCCCTCATAGACCACTTTAACACCAAATTTGCAGATTTGTATACCCCTGAGCAAAACATCTGCATAGACGAGTCCCTGATACATTTTACCAGGCGTCTTGGCTTCAAACAATACATCCCAAGCAAACGCGCCCAGTATGAGGTCAATATGTATAAGCTCTGTGAAAAGGCCACAGGCTATACGCACAAATATCGTGTCTATGAGGGTAAAGATCAGAGCCTGGAGCCGGTCGGTTGCCCTGACTACCTGGGGAGCAGTGGGAAGACAGTCTGGGACTTGGTGTCACCCTTATTTGGCAAGGGGTACCACTTTTATGTGGACAATTTTTACACAAGTGTGCCCCTCTTCAGGCATTTGTTTCTAGAACAGATTGGCTGCTGTGGCACCGCGCGACCTAGTCGCCGGGGCTTCCCCCAACGGCTCGTTACCACCCGTCTTGCAAGGGGGGAGAGGGCTGCCTTGTGTAATGAAGAACTGCTCGCGGTAAAATGCAGAGACAAGTGTGACGTTTACATGCTCTCCTCCATTCACGCAGGTACGACAATCCAAATTGAACAGGGCAACCAGTGTCATTGAAAAGCCCCTCTGTGTCCACAACTATAATTTGCTCATGGGAGGGATGGACTTCAATGACCAGATCTTGGCTCCTTATTTACTCTCCCGCAGGAGCAGACGCTGGTATAAGAAGGTGTCTGTATACCTAATTCAATTGGCTATGTACAATAGTTTTGTTCTCTACAGTAAGGCTGGGAGAACAGGATCCTTCCTCAAATTTCAGGAAGAGATCATCGAGAACCTCCTGTATCCAGGAGGTTCTGTGGCCCCAACCACCAGTGTAGTGAACTGTCTACACGAGTGACATTTCCCCAATGTCGTTGCTGGTACCTCAAACCAAGCGCCACCCCGAAAAAGATGTCTTGTCTGTAGCAGGAGTGGAATAAGGCGTGACACCCGCTATTTCTGTCCTGACTGCCCTGACCACCCTGCCCTATGCCTAGGGGAGTGTTTCCGGAAGTACCACACACAGGTACACTTATTATAGGGATTGCGTGACACAGAAGAGGCACACAGGGGTCTTAGGGCTCTTTCTTACAGAGCTGCTGCAAACCTCTCCTTTCACCTGGGACAAAGTGCATAATGTACTGGCTTTCTATCCCAAGGTATGATAGACCGACTCATTGCTGCACACCCCAATGTCCCTATTTGGTACTTTCGTGCCAAAAATTCACAAATCACTGACCCGACCTCTGGGCCGTCCCATCATTGCCGGGATCGGGTCAGTGACTGAGCCCCTGTCTGGCTATATTGACTGGCTCGTTAGACTGCTGCTAGCAAGTACTCCCACGTACCTTAAGGACACGGGCGACTTCCTCCACGCACTCAGATCCCTTGAGTGGCCGAGCGAGTTTAGCCTGGTGTCCTTGGACGTTGAAAGTTTATATACCAGAATCCCCCACGATCTAGGACTCAGGGCTATCAACCTTGTCCTTAGTAGGAGCGATAAGGATGTGGTGTTTAAAAACTTTGTCCATGAAGCACTGGATCTCGTTCTTACTAATAACGTCTTCCAGTTCGACGGTCAGTGGTACCGCCAGGTACCGCAATGGGCACACCCGTCTCCTGCACATTTGCTAACCTGTACCTGGCGGTATTTGAAGAGACATATGTCTTCTCGATGGATAACCCCTTCCTGCAGTTTATTCATCTGTTTTTAAGGTATGTGGATGATGTTTTTCTGGTCTGGTCGGGGAGCAAAGCGTCTTGCCGTGCATTTGCTGATTATCTCAACACATGCAACCAGATGAATATGAGATTCACCATCAACTTTGGTGGGGGGTCGATTGATTTCCTGGATGTGCATATCACCATAAAAGATGGCGCCGTACACACTAGTGGCTATCGTAAGCCCACGGCGACAAATTCGCTCCTCCACGAAGACCAGTTTCCCCCCACCATCGGTTAAACGTGCTGTTCCGTACGGACAATTTGTCCATTTACGGAGGATTAATGATACCGATGCAGGGTTCCACAAGCAAGCTGGTGAGCATAGAGACAGACTGCTGGACCGGGGTTATCCATCGAGAACTGTCTCAGCAGCCCTACTTAGGGCCGCCAAACTCGACCGCAACTCTCTACTCATGGAGAAGAAGAGAAACGCCACACCCCCACGCTTCGCCTTTTCTTTTAAGTATAGCCCCGCCGCTGACGTAATTAGGCAGGCTATCAATGAGAATTGGGATTTGTTGAAGGGAGACCCCTCTCTGAGCAGCTTCTCCATCCAACCATTGACCCCTAGTCACATTCAGAAGGTGTCCTACCCTCAAGGATAAGCTGGTCAGAAGCGTATTTAATACGCCTCAGGAAGAGACCTGGCTTAAGAAACCCAAAGGGAATTACAGATGTGGCCACTGTTCTTTCTGTGCACTTAACACTTGCAGTAAGGGATTACAGATAGGAGGAACCAACACGTTGTACGTGACTTCATCAATTGTCGCACACCCTATGTTGTGTATGTAGTCTTTTGCCCCTGTAAACGCTTTTACATTGGCAAAACCATCCGCCCTCTTTTTGAACGTATCCGCGAGAATGTCGGGTCTATACGGTCAGGCAGAGGTTGCCCACGTTTGATCGACCATGTCCGCACTGCCCGCGATGCCCATCCACGTTGCCTCTCCTTTGCCGGAGTGGAACATGTTTGACCCATCCCCAGAGGGGGTGATCGACATCGCCTGTTCCTGCAGAGGGAGGCAAGGTGGATTATGCAGACTGGAGCTATGGGAGCGGCAGGATTAAATGATAAGAACGACATGTCAGTCTTTTTATAATGGGATACTATTCTTAGGTGGGTGGTCAGCCGTGTGTGGCCCCTAGCTCTTTTGCCTCAGCAATTTTCAGTGCATATAAAGTGCCACATAAAGTAATTTGCATGTGCATCATAATTTGCATAGCTTTATTCAATTGTACCTCCTTGTGTATTTCCCAGCACCCACATTTATGTTTGTTTCCTTTGTTGCATGTTTTTAAAGTGTTCACGTCACGGATCCAAGGCCCACAGCTGTAGCTGATGGTGCCGGCCGCTCTGAGTCCGCCCCTATAAAGCGCAGGCTTGCGCCATGACGTGTATAGCGGCCAGAAGAAGCGCAATCCCGTGCGCGAAACGGCCGTAGCCGCTCTTTTTGCTACAGTGTGTCCTCCCCAGGATCCTACTTGCACTATCTTCTCAGGAAGTATCCAAATAAAGCTGCAACATTATCTCAACTCCGGTGAGTGCCGCAAACTTCTTTTTGCCTTCTCTAGTTATGATGAATCATTTGACCTGACTTCTATATCGCTGAGCACCACAAAGCGGAGTACATAACCACAGTATCGGCTTCTCATTATTAAAAGGCTGTTAATCAGTGAAGGCAGTGCCGCCTTTCCTCATTTTCTTACACGTATCATAATGTACTTTGCCACATCTCTGGGCAATTTGTGCTTTGCACATTGTCCCATGGGGAAGGAGAGATTTGTCCTATAAAGGTAAAAAAAATAAAAATAATCACAGGTAAGCAAATAAGTTAATGTTCCAAAAGTTCAATAAAGTTTATAAAAGTTAATGTTCTGTTTCAAATGTTATATAAAGTTAATGTTAATAAATTTATTGCGTTGCGGCCTGTTTTTTTTTTTTTAAATGTACCTTCTCGGTGGACCAACCGATCAACCAGCTGCAGCACTGATGTGCATTCTGACAGAAGTCGGTGTATGCGGCGCTGCAAGGCGAGATTTCTCCTCTGCAGTAAAAAAGATACGTTTGCCGAGGCTTGTGAGCTGAGGGGCGGTGTCCATATGCTTTGGCAAACACTTTGTAAGCGAATGAAGAAATCTGTGCCGTTCATTTTTTCTTTCAGCCCAGAGGCTGAACGGAAAAAAAAATAATCTCATTACCCGCATGGTCAATATAAAGAGAATAGAAGAAACTTCTAATGCTGGCCATACATGTAATGATTGTGGAGACCCTCAAATGCCAGGGCAGTACAAACACCCCACAAGTGACCCCATTTTGGAAAGAAGACACCCCAAGGTATTCGCTGAGGGGCATATTGAGTCCATGAAAAATTGAAATTTTTGTCCCAAGTTAGCGAAAGTGAGACTTTGTGAGAAAAAAAAAATAATAATAATAATTTCTGCTAACTTGTGCCAAAAAAATTACCGTATGTTCTATGAACTCGCCATGCCCCTCACGGAATACCTTGGAGTGTCTTCTTTCCAAAATGGGGTCACATGTGGGGTATTTATACTGCCCTGGCATTTTAGGGGCCCTAAAGCGTGAGAAGAAGTCTGAAATCCAAATGTCTAAAAATGCCCTCCTAAAAGGTACTCATTGGAATTTGGGCCCCTTTGCGCACCTAGGCTGCAAAAAAAGTGTCACACATGTGGTATCGCCGTACTCAGGAGAAGTAGGGCAATAGGTTGTGGGGTGTCTTTTTACATATACCCATGCTGGGTGAGAGAAATATCTCTGTAAAATGACAACTTTGTATAAAAAAATGGGGAAAGTTGTCTTTTACAGAGATATTTATCTCACCCAGCATGGGCATATGTAAAAATACACCCCAAAACACTTTGCCGTACTTCTTCTGAGTACGGCGATACCACATGTGTGACACTTTGCAGCCTAGGTGCGGAAAGGGGCCCAAATTCCAATAAGTACCTTTACAATTTCACAGGGCATTTTTTATGCATTTGGATTCCAAACTACTTCTCACGCTTTATGTCCCCTAAAATGCCAGGGCAGTATAAATACCCCACAAGTGACCCCATTTTGAAAAGAAGACACCACAAGGTATTTCATGAGGGGCATGTCGAGTTCATGTAAAATGTTATTTTTTGGCATAAGTTAGTGGAAAATGAGACTTTGTAAGGAAAAAATAAAAAATCATCATTTTCCGCTAACTTGTGCCAAAAAAAATAAAATATTCTAGGAACTTGCCATGCCCCTCACAGAATACCTTGGGGTGTCTTCTTTCCAAAGTGGGGTCACTTGTGGGATATTTATACTGCCCTGGCATTTTAGGGGCCCTAAAGCGTGAGTAAGTAGTTTGGAATCCAAATGCGTAAAAAATGCCCTGTGAAATCCTAAAGATACTCATTGGAATTTGGGCCCCTTTGCGCACCTAGGCTGCAAAAAAGTGTCACACATGTGGTATCGCCGTACTCAGGAGAAGTAGGGAAATGTGTTTTGGGGGTGTATTTTTACATATACCCCTACTGGGTAAGAGAAATATCTCTGTAAAATGACAACTTTGTATACAAAAATGGGAAAAGTTGTCTTTTACAGAGATATTTATCTCACCCAGCATGGGTATATGTAAAAATACACCTGAAAACACATTGCCCTACTTCTTCTGAGTACGTCGATACCACATGTGTGACACTTTTTTGCAGCCTAGGTGCACAAAGGGGACCAAATTCCATTGAGCACTTTTAGGATTTCACAGTTTTACGCATTTGGATTCCAAACTACTTCTCACGCTTTAGGGCCCCTAAAATGCAAGGGCAGTATAAATACCCCATATGTGACCCCATTTTGGAAAGAAGACACCCCAAGGTATTCTGTGAGGGGTATGGTGAGTTAATGTAAAATTTTATTTTTTGTCACAAGTTAGTGGAATATAAGACTTTGTAAGAAAAAAAATATATCATTTTCCGCTTACTTGTGACAAAAAATAAAAACTTCCATGAACTCACTATGCCCATCAGCGAATACCTTAGGGTGTCTACTTTCCGAAATGGGGTCATTTGTGGGGTGCTTCTACTGTCTGGGCATTGTAGAACCTCAGGAAACATGAAAGGTGCTCAGAAAGTCAAAGTGCGTGAATTCATTTTTTTGCACCATAGTTTGTACATAGTTTGTAAACGCTATAACTTTTACCCAAACCAATAAATATACACTTATTGCATTTTTTTTTATCAAAGACATGTAAAACAATAAGTTTAGAGAAAAAATTATATAGAAATGTAGTTTTATTTGAAAAATTTTACAACAGAAAGTGAAAAATTTCATTTTTTTGCAAAAATTTCGGTCAATTTTGATTAATATAAAACAATGTAAAAATGTCAGCAGCAATGAAATACCACCAAATGAAAGCTCTATTATTGAGAAGAAAAGGAGGTAAAATTCATTTAGGTGGTAAGTTGTATGAGCGAGCAATAAACCGTGAAAGAAGTGTAGTGCAGAATTGTAAAAAGTGGTCTGGTCATTAAGGGGGTTTAAACTAGGGGAGCTGAGGTGGTTAAGTCCAACAAAAAAATATATTCTCAGTTCACTTCTGCAGTTATTTTTGTTGAAAGTGTATAGCGGCGTATTTCAGAAAAAAAAGAAAATATATACAGTACAGACCAAAAGTTTGGACACACCTTCTCATTCAAAGAGTTTTCTTTATTTTCATGACTATGAAAATTGTAGATTCACACTGAAGGCATCAAAACTATGAATTAACACATGTGGAATTATATACATAGCAAAAAAGTGTGAAACAACTGAAAATATGTCATATTCTAGGTTCTTCAAAGTAGCCACCTTTTGCTTTGATTACTGCTTTGCACACTCTTGGCATTCTCTTTATGAGCTTCAAGAGGCAGTCACCTGAAATGGTCTTCCAACAGTCTTGAAGGACTTCCCAGAGATGCTTAGCACTTGTTGGCCCTTTTGCCTTCACTCTGCGGTCCAGCTCACCCCAAACCATCTCGATTGGGTTCAGGTCTGGTTACTGTGGAGGCCAGGTCATCTGGCGCAGCACCCCATCACTCTCCTTCATGGTAAAATAGCCCTTACACAGCCTGGAGGTGTGTTTGGGGTCATTGTCCTGTTGAAAAAGAAATGATGGTCCAACTAAACGCAAACCGGATGGAATAGCATGCCTGCTGCAAGATGCTGTGGTAGCCATGCTGGCTCAGTATGCCTTCAATTTTGAATAAATCCCCAACAGTGTCACCAGCAAAGCACCCCCACACCATCACACCTCCTCCTCCATGCTTCACGGTGGGAACCAGGCATGTAGATTCCATCCGAGCACCTTTTCTGCGTCGCACAAAGACACGGTGGTTGGAACCAAAGATCTCAAATTTGGACTCATCAGACCAAAGCACAGATATCCACTGGTCTAATGTCCATTTCGTTGTGTTCTTTAGCCCAAACAAGTCTCTTCTGCTTGTTGCCTGTCCTTAGCAGTGGTTTCCTAGCAGATATTCTACCATGAAGGCCTGATTCACATCGTCTCCTCTCCTATTCTAGAGATGTGTCTGCTGCTAGAACTCTGTGTGGCATTGACCTGGTCTCTAATCTGAGCTGCTGTTAACCTGCGATTTCTGAGGCTGGTGACTCGGATGAACTTATCCTCCGCAACAGAGGTGACTCTTGGTCTTCCTTTCCTGGGGCGGTCCGCATGTGAGTCAGTTTCTTTGTAGCGCTTGATGGTTTTTGTGACTGCACTTGGGGACACTTTCAAAGTTTTTCCAATTTTTCGGACTGACTGACCTTCATTTTTTAAAGTAATGATGGCCACTCGTTTTTCTTTACTTAGCTGCTTTTTTCTTGCCATAATACAAATTCTAACAGTCTATTCTGTAGGACTATCAGCTGTGTATCCACCTGACTTCTCCACAACGCAACTGATGGTCCCAACCCCATTTATAAGGCAAGAAATCCCACTTATTAAACCTGACACGGCACACCTGTGAAGTAAAAACCATTTCAGGTGACTACCTCTTGAAGCTCATCAAGAGAATGCCAAGAGTGTGCAAATCAGTAATCAAAGCAAAAGGTGGCTACTTTGAAGAACCTAGAATATTACATATTTTCTGTTGTTTCATACTTTTTTGATAAGTATATAATTCCACATGTGTTAATTCATAGTTTTGATGCCTTCAGTGTGAATCTACAATTTTCATAGTCATGAAAATAAAGAAAACTCTTTGAATGAGAAGGTGTGTCCAAAATTTTGGTCTGTACTGTATATGGTGAGACGGTTGCAAGTACTCTTCTGATATGATTTAATTGAGCAGTTTTAATGGGGCGCAGAGTTTTTTTGACACTCACTCTGAGAGAAATTTTACCTAGAAACTGCACTGCACTGGTATAGGTGTGCTATCGATAGGTGTGATATACTCAGGGGTGTAATATACTTATAATATACTTTCTAACATAGAAAGTTTATTATAGTGAATTTGTATTGTGCAGCAGTTGTGTGCGGTTGAGCAGTTACCCCATATTTGCCACTATATTTCTGTGATTTTGTTTTATGTATTGAATGTGCCTTTACCTGGCATTTAAACATTCTTTTGCACCTGGTAGCCTCCATCACACGGTCTGATATGGGTGTGGCTTATAGTCTTGCTTTATTCACATTGCATTAGTTGTCCTGCTATGCGGTTGTGTGGAAGCTTGGCTGTGAGCTGGATTTCATCACCTTCAAACCGTGTTCACACCATAGTTAGTGTAGTGGTAGGACCCTTTGCATGCTGTGAGACCGTGACGTGGTGCATGATGGGCTACGATATGTTCCTGACAGGAATATATTGGCAAAAGTCTCAGCTTTTAATATCTGATTGTATGACTAGCTAGTATAGTCAGTGGCATATCCGTTTGGTGCATTTTTTTCTGTGATGTATATAGATCTATATACCTGTCTCCACAAAATACTGATTAAGGGGTTTGATATACCTGTGATATACCTAGTTCCACTAAATATTGATTGAAGGGTTCTATATACCTGCTTTCACAAAAGACTGATTAAGGGGTTTGATATACCTGCTTTCACAAAATACTGCTTTCACAAATACTGATTGAGGGGTGCAATATACCTGCTTCCACCAAATATTAATTGAGGCCTGCGATACACCAGCTTCCACAAAATACTGAGGGGATTGAGAGGTGCAATATACCTTCTTCCACCAAATATTGATTCAGGTGTTCTATATACCTTTTTTTCACAAAATACTGATTGAGGCCTGTGATACACCGGCTTCCACAAAATACTGATTGAGGGATGCAATATACATGCTTCCACCAAATAGTGATTCAAGAGTTCTATATACCTGTTTCCATAAAATATTGATTGAGGGGTGTGATATACCCGCTTCTACAAAATGCTGATTGAGGGGTTCATATATCTGCTTCAACAAAAGATTGATTGAGTGGTGCGATATAGCTGCTTCCACAAAATACTGATTAAGGGGTTTGATATATCTGCTTCCAAAATATACAGCCTAAGGGGTGCGATATACCTGCTTCCACCAAATATTGATTCAGGTGTTTTATATACCTGTTTCCACAAAATACTGATTGAGGGGTGCGACAAACTTGCTTCTACAAAATACTGATTAAGGAGTTCTATATACCTGTTTTGACCAAATATTGATAGAGGCCTGCGATACTCCGACATCCACAAAATACTGATTGAGGGGTGTGATATACCTGCTTCCACAAAATTCTGATTAAGGGGTTTGATATACCTGTTTTCACAAAATACTGGTTGAGGTGTGTGATATACCTGCTTCCGCCAAATATTGATTCAGGTGTTCTATATACCTTTTTCCACAAAATACTGATTGAGGGGTGGGATATGCCTGCTTCTACAAAATACTGATCGAGGGGTGCTATATACCTGCTTCCACCAAATATTGATTGAGGCCTGTGATACCCCGGCTTCTACCAAATATTGATTCCAAAGTTATATATACCTGTTTCCACAAAATATTGATTGAGGGGTGTGATATACCTGCTAATAGAAAATACTGATTAAGGGGTTCTATATATTTGCTTCCACAATATACAGATTAAGGGGTGCAATATACCTGCTTCCACCAAATATTGATTCAGGTGTTCTATATACCTGTTTCCACAAAATACTGATTGAGGGGTGCGATATACTTTCTTCTACAAACTACTGATTAAGGAGTTCTACCTGTTTTGACCAAATATTGATTGAGGCCTAAGATACACCGGCTTCCACAAAATACTGATTGAGGGGTGCAATATACCTGCTTCCACCAAATATTGATTGAGGCCTGCGATACACCGGCTTCCACAAATTACTGATTGAGGAGTGCGATATGCCTGCTTCCACCAAATATTGATTCAGGGGTACTATATACCTGTTTCCACAAAATACTGATTGAGGGGTGCGATATACCTGCTTTTACAAAATACTGATTAAGGGGTGCGATATACCAGCTTCCACAAAATACTGATTAAGGGGGTTGATATGCCTGCTTCCTCAAAATACAAATTGAGGGGTGCGATATACCTGCTTCTACAAAATACTGATTAAGGGATGTGATATATCTGCTTCCACAAAATACTGATTGAGGGGTGTGATATACCAGATTCTGCAAAATACTGATTAAGGGGTTTGATATACCTGCTTCCACAAAATAAGGATTGAGGGGTGCGATATACCTGCTTCCACAAATACTGATTAATTAATGGTATGAGATACCTGCTTCCACTAATTACAGATTGAGGGGTGCGATATACCTGCTTCCACCAAATATTGATTCAGGTGTTCTATATGCCTGCTTCCACAAAATACTGATTTAGGGGTGGGATATACCTGCTTCTACAAAATACTGATTAAGAAGTTCTACCTACCTGCTTTTACAAAATACTGATTGAGGGGTGTGATATACCTGCTTCCACCAAATATTGATTGAGGCCTGCGATACACTGGCTTCTACAAAATACTGATTGAGGGGTATGATATACCTGCTTCTACAAAATACTGATTAAGGGGTTCTATTTTCCTGCTTCCACAAAATACTGATTGAGGGGTGCGATATACCTGCTTCCAAAAAATACAGATTGAGGGGTGCGATATACCTGCTTCCACCAAATATTGATTCAGGTGTTTTATATACCTGTTTACACAAAATACTGATTGAGGGGTGCAATATATACTTGCTTCCACAAAATACAGATTAAGTGGTTTGATATACCTACTTCCACAAAATACTGATTAAGGGGCGCGATATACCTTCTTCTGCAAAATAATGAATAAGGGGTTTGCTATACCTGCTTCAACAAAATATTGATTGAGTGGTGCGATATACCTGCTTCCACCAAATATTTATTCAGGTGTTCTATATATATACCTGCTTCCACAAAATACTGATTTAGGGGTGGGATATACCTGCTTATACAAAATACTGATTAAAGGGGTTTTATATACCTGCTTCCACAAAATAGTGATTGAGGGGTGTGATTTTCCTGCTTCCAACAAATATTGATTGAGGCCTGCGATACACCAGCATCCACAAAATACTGATTGAGGGGTGCGATATATATGCTTCTACAAAATACTGATTAATGGGTTCTATATACCTGCTTCCACAAAATACAGATTAAGAGGTGCGATTTACCTGCTTTCACCAAGTATTGATTTAGGTGTTTTATATACCTGTTTCCACAAAATACTGATTGAGGGGTGTGATATACTTGCTTCCACAAAATACAGATTTAGGGGTTTGATATACCTGATATAAGCCAAGAGTTCAGCTCTGCAGTCAGTGGCTAACCCCGCTAAATTTGACAGTTGTTAAAGTGGTGTGGGACAATGGTGCCAATCTGCACCAAAATGACACACATGCTGTGCATGGCACACGTCCTGAACTTAGTCGTGCAGGGATTCATTGCCAAATACCCCGGGGTCCAGGACGTCTTGCGGCAGGCCAGGAAAATCTCTGCCCATTTTAGATCTTACATGGCCATGGCTCGCCTTGCTGACGTTTAGCGGCGACACCACCTGCCCGTCAGACATCGGATTTGTGACAGCCCGACGCGCTGGAACTCCACCTTGCATATCCTTGATAGGGTGCTCCAGTAGCAACGTGCTGTTAACGACTACCTGTACGAACTCTGTAGCAGGACAGGTTCTGGGGAGCTTGTTTTCTTTTCACTGTGCCGGTGGCTGCTCATGGGCGACACATACAGACTTCTGCGGCCATTTGATGAGATCACCAAACTGGTCAGTTGCAGCCAGGGCACCATCAGTGGCATCGTACCTAACACCTTCTTTCTGGAGCGTGCTTCTTTCTGGAGCGTGCAGTGCATTGTGTCATTGATCAAGCCATCGAGGAGCAGGAGCTGGAAGATGAGGACGTTGCAATGCTGAATGAATTCCCGGCGGGGGGCTAGTCCATCTGAGACAAGTCAGCAGGCGTCTGAAGATGAGTCAGATTAGAATGGTGGCTGGGGGGAGGAGGAGGAGCAAGAAGAGCAGGCTTTGAGGGGGACTTTAAACTTTTCGGGAATCCCTGGTGTTGTCCATGGCTGGTGGGAGGAGACCGAGGATGACATTCTCCTGGGCGATGAGCAGGAGCCAGGGCGCTCCACTGCTTCCAATTTTTGTGAAAATAGGGGCCTTCATGCTCCAGTGTTTGAAGAGGGACCCCTGTATAAAAAGCATAAAGGGCAAGTATCAGTACTGGGTGGCAACGAGCTTAGACCCCCAGTACAAGCACAAGATGGTGGACATGTTACCAGCATCACAGAGGGCTGTCAGAATGCAGCATTTCCAAGTCTTGCTGCGAGAGATGCTGCATTTTGCTGTTGCGGACGCTGGCAGAGGAATTTCCACCCACAGCGAAACAGGTGTGTGTACCAATCCTACAGCGCCTGCAAGAAGAGAGCAGTTTGAAGATGTGTTGGTCACTTCAGATATGAGATCATTCTTGCAAGCAACCCATCGAGATCTCCCCTTTGGATCCAGTTTCAGGGAACGCCTAGAGCGACAGGTGTCGGACTACATCGGGTTCACTGCCGATGTGGACGCTCTGAGACGCGAGGAACCCCTGGACTACAGGGTGTGCAGGCTTGACCTGTGGCCAGAGCTGGCACAATTTGCCATGGAACTCTTGGCTTTCCCCTCGTCGAGTGTCCTGTCTAAAAGGATGTTCAGCACAGCAGGGTGGATCGTGACTGATAAGTGCACTTGCCTAGCTTACGACAGTGTGGACTACCTCACGTTTCCTAAAAATGAATGAAGCATGGATCTCGGAGGAATTCAACACCTTTGACGACCAAGTGTAATTGAATTTCCTCATGCCAGCCCACACATATCCACCACCACAAAGAACTTGGTCCTTGTCTTATGTATATACAGGAGCATAAAAGGCCTTTTCTGTCAGGTAAATGCCTAATTTTTGGGCCCCTACTCCAAATTTTTTAGCTGGTGACTACCTATTGTACCTCCAGCCACATAATCTCAAGTTCTTTTCTCTCAGGTGAATGCCTAATGTTTGGGGCCTGTACTGGCATACAGTAAAATTGTTATCCATTGACCGTTTAATATACCTCCAGCCACATAATCACTTGTTCTTGTCTGTCAGGTGAATGCCTAATTTCTGGGGCCTATACTCCACTGGCCTACAGTAAAACTTTTATTCAGTGACCGCCTCATGTACCTCCAGCCACATAATCACTTGTTCTTTTCTGTCAGGTGAATGCCTAATTTTTGGGACCTGTACTGGCCTACAGTAAAATTTTTATCCACTGACCGTCTAATATACCTCCAGCAACATAATCACTTGTTCTTTTCTGTCATGTGAATGCATAATATTTGGGGCCTGTACTCCTCTGGCCTACAGTAAAATTGTTATTCGGTGAACGTCTAATGTACCTCCAGCCACATAATCACTTGTTCTTTTCTGTCCTGTGAATGCCTTATTTTTGCAGCCCATACTCCTGTGGCCCAAAATAAAAAAAATATATATTAAAATATATATTTTTGA
Organism: Bufo gargarizans; assembly: GCF_014858855.1. Lineage (NCBI taxonomy): Eukaryota > Metazoa > Chordata > Amphibia > Anura > Bufonidae > Bufo > Bufo gargarizans. Next base: position 89,152,060 of record NC_058087.1, on the reverse strand, counting down.
TTTGAATATTTGCCATTGATCCCCCTCTGGTATGTCACGGTCCATGTTGTCAGACTGTTTTTGCACTTCTAGTAAATATTTGGTGGCTGCAAATATGATCTGAAGGTTTTTCAGGTTTGCCTGCCATTAAAGTGAATGGGGCCCGTCGCGAACGCACGGTTCGCAAATATTTGATCGCAAAAGCACTACCTTGAAACATCCCAGCCGATGTTCGTCCATCACTATTTGTTATAAATAGTCTCATATGTCACCTGCGGTGGGCGATGGAGGGTAAATGTAATATATCATGGTAGCCAATGAAAAGGATGGCTTTTCAAGTATGCACAACAGAAGCGGTGACAACTGACTGGTACAGTGGTGTCCATAGCGTAGGTCCCCTTTGTTTATGTCAGTGAGACAAGCATTCCCGGATCCATAACTTTTTTATTTTTCCGTACACATAGCTGCATGATAGCTTGTTTTTTGCGAGACAAGTTTTACTTTCTAATGCCACCATTTAATATTGCATAGGATGTACTGGGAAGTGGGGGAAAAAATGCAATTCGCCACAGTTTTTCTTTTTTTACGGCATTAACTAAGGCTACTTTCACCCTGGCGTTTCTGGGTCCGCTTGTGAGATCCATTTCAGGATCAGTTTAGCCCCAATGCATTGTGAATGGATAAGGATCCGTTCAGAATGCATCAGTTTGCCTCAGTTCAGTCTCCATTCTGCTCTGGAAGCGGACACCAAAACGCTGCTTGCAGCGTTTTGATGTCCGCCTGACGATGCAGAGCGAAACGGATCCGTCCTTGCACACAATGTAAGTCAATGGGGACGGATCCGTTTTCACTGACACAATATGGTGCAATTGAAAACTGATCCATCCCCCATTGACTTTCAGTGTAAGTCAAAACGGATCCGTTTTTTGTTCATGGTAATGCAAACGGATCGTTCTGAACGGATACAAGCGTTTGCATTATCGGTGCGGATCCGTCTGTGCAGATACAAGATGGAGGTGTGAAAGTAGCCTAAGTGGTAAAATTGACTTGTGCTCTTCATTCCCCAGCTCAGTACAAATCTGATGATACCACATGTGCATAGTTTTTTAATACTGAAAAAAATAAACATTTGAAAAATGTATTTTTTTCTTTAAATCGCCATATTCTGACCCCACATAACTTTTTAATAGTTATGTCTATAGAGATATGTGGGGGCTGATGTTTTGCTAAACGATCTGTAGTTTTTGATAATACTATTTTGGAGTGTGTATAACTTTTTTTTAATCACTTTTTATTCAATTTTTAAGAGAGATAAAGTTATTAGAGATGAGCGACATTTTCAAATATTCGATTTGGATGCACGTTATAAATCAACATTTCCCAGGCTGCAGGGTGAGTGTATCTTGTTGTACATCTTTGTGCACGGCAGAAACATGCATAGCTAGTCCGCTGTCGTAGTGAAACAGTTACTGTGCATCACTATGATAGGCAGGTGACAGGTGTCACTCTTAGACTCAGTTCACGCCTCACTTATTTGGTCAGCCTTACAGGTCAATGTAACCGTCAGAAATAATGTACTTAACCATAGATTTTACTATAGAGTAAAAGAGCGCTCTCCATTTACATGGTCTGCTGATTCCACATAGATTGCTAGAGAGCCTGTTCTGTTACATGCTGATACAAGTAGTGGGCCCATGACAGAGTGAAGAGAGTGTCAGAAGTAAGTTATTGATGTCACTATTTATTTTTCCCTACTTCTGATCCATCAGAAGAACAACCCCAAAAAAATTGGTCCTGTCTTTTGAGCAACTGATCAGTGATTGATCAGTATTGGTAAGGCCCAAAAAAATCAGGAATGGGTCCAAAACAAAGATGACACCTGATGGGAAAATTTGCATGTCTTCTGTGTTTTGTACCCACTCGTGGTTATGGCTTCCAAATCATGAGCAAATCCTGATGCAAAACACTGACCATGTGATAGAAGCCTCATCCTTAAGTTGCGTGAGTTTTGGTTTTGGATATTTGCCTCTGAAATCGGATATTTGTCTCTGAATTCAGATGGAAAAGAAGTCCTGCATGTAGGACTTTAATGGCCTCTATTACATAGTCAGTATTCGGTCAGTTTTTTGCATCAGTATTTCATCAGTATAAGTAAGACAAAAAAAACAGGAGAGGCTCCAAAACAGAGATAACACGTGATGGAAATATTTGCATGTCTTCTGTATTTTGGATCCACTCCTTCTTATGGCTTCCAAATTGTGATCAAATACTGATGAAAAATACTGACCGTGTGATAGAGGCCTTAAACAGAGACACTAGTGGCCCCGTCACAGAGTAGTGAGGGTGGCAACAGCACGATAAGTCAACATAGTGGCCCCAGAGTGGGGACGATGGCAACAGCAAGAGGAGTTAACATACATGCCCAGTCACAGAGTGGTGTTGGTGGCAGGAGCATGAGCCCCGTCACAGAGTGGGGAGGGTGGCAACAGCATTAGTAGTCAAAATAGTGGCCCAGTCATAGAGTGCAGAGGTTGTCAACAGCATCAGGAGTCAACATAGTGGCCCAGTCACAGAGTGGGGAGGTGGTGGGCAACAGCAGTGGCAGTAACAGCACAAGATAGTGGTAGTAGTAGAAGATGGCAGCAGAGGCAGCGATGTGTGTGATATCAGGGGGTGGCAACGTGAAAATAGGGGCTGAAGCACGTTGCCAGAAGTAACGGGCCATTTTTCACAATGTTTTGGTGTGTGGAAATCCTAGTTGATCCACACCTGATTCATCTTAACAAAAGTTAGTTTCTGAACATTTTCTGTTGAAAGGCAAGTTCTCTTTTGGGTAACTATGCCCCCCACCGCACACCTGTTGTGATGCCACAATACTGGCTGGGCAGGAAATTTGTCCAGGGTGAATTCAACCAGTTGCGGCCACAAATCAAGTTTGTCTGCCTAGTAGTCCAGGGGATCTTGGATCTGGGGTGGCAGGGTGCAGTCCAACCAAGTCTGCCACCACCTATTGGTTCAGGCTCTGCTCCATGTCCTGCTGCTGGGTGGTTTCTTCAGTCAGTGGGTGAAGAAACGTGCTCATTAGAGAGTAGCTTCTGATGGAACTAGTGCTTCTCCTGCCCCCCCCCCCCTCCAGCAGTCATGGCAGTAGAGCATGAGCACAGATGGCCCCCCCGGTCAGACCTTTGTGAGAATGGGCGATAGCGCACATAGCTATCAATTGACTACGTAGGATGTCTGAATAGTAGTTGATGTTATTCTCCCTCTCTGCCGGTGGAAAAAAGGCCCCCATTTTGGAGCGGCAGCGAGGGTCTTAACATGGTGGAGAGCCAGTAGTCAACCCTCTGCCGAATGGTGATAATACAGCTGTCACTACACAAGCAACTTAGAATGCATCTGGCCATTTGCACATGAGAATCAGAGCGACTCCCTACCTGCTTCTCCACTGCATACTGCCATGGTGTGTCGGCTTCACCTGCCTGGTCTTCCACATCGCCCTCCAGCTCCTCTTCTTTCGCTGGTGCAGCTAAACCACCTATTTCTGTACGAATTGCTTGTGTGTAAATGTCCTCATCCTCATCCTTATCCTCCTCCTCTGCCATTTCACCCCCCACAGGGCTCAGTTGGCTGTGAGATGTTGGCGCCACATCTCCTGTTAACTGTCCAGCCAGATTTATCAGCATCTGCTCCAGGACGTAAAGGAGTGGAATGACATAATTCATCCCGTAGTTCTGGCAACTGACAAATAAAGTGGCCTCCTCAAAGGGCCCGAGCAAAAGGCAGGTGTCACGCATAAGTTGCCACTGGCTAACGTCAAAGTAACACAGGGGAGTACTCCTGTCTGGCTGCATCATGAAGAAATAATTCACAGCCTTCCTCTGCTCATATAGTCGGTCCAAAATGTGGAGGGTGGAGTTCCAACGTGTGGAAATGTCGCACATGAGGCAATGTTGAGGAACACTATTCTGCCTTTGCAGCTCAAGGAGAGCATATTTAACAGGGTAAGAGTGGCTAAAGTGCAAGTTTCCTGGTCATTTTTAAGATGTCTTGCAATTGGGGGGAAAACTTGAGTAGCCGCTTTACAACCAGATTAAAGACGTGTGCCATGAAGGAGGACGCATCGCCAACAGAATGTTCTTCCCATTGTCGGTGAGCATGGTTCTGATCTTCAGTTGGCTAGGAGATAGCCAGGATTTGATTTCTTGTTCAAGGACGTGTAGCAGTTCTTCCACGATGTGACTCTGTTTGCCCCGGCAAGCCAGATGCAGAACAGTGTGACACAGCTGTGCTCTGCATAAGTGGTATGCTGGAGGACATCTCCGAACTATGCTTACAGTGGAGGCTGAGGAAAAGGATGAGGATGAGGAGGCTGAGGAGGACATTGACAGGAATCACAGGTTGAGAAGATGAAGGCGGCATTGCCGTCACCTGGCCAAGTTGCTGGGGTGGCTGGGCTGAAACCATATTTACCCACTGTGGCAAAAAGAATAGATATTGTCCTTGAGCAAAGTTCCATAACCAGCAGATGGCGGGACTCAGTAGCCAAACAGCACCCCTGCTGTTTGGCAATGCCACCCTGGCACTGGGCCCCACCAACCCACCAGCATAGCACCACAGCAACAATGGCCAACACGAAGCACCACCTTGTCGTGGTGACTGAGCTTGTACTTTTTGATCAAAATGTGTACTAAAGCCTCATGTAATCATGCAACATAACGGTCTTTATACTAATTATGATGCTGAGAAGCGATGTCAATTATGCTGAAGAAGCAGTTATTAGATCAAAGCATAGCATGAGGAGGTGTGATCCAGGTTCATTCTTGTTTTTGGATATGTTATAGCTCCATACGTCGGCGCTGCTGTGAACTGTACCAGACACTGACAGGCTCAAAGACTGGCCCACCCTCTGCTCAACATACATGTGTGACAGTAGTGACGGCTTTGGACTTCCAACCTCGGCTCGGCGCAAGCCACCAGTTCTCTGAAATAGGCAAAGTCAACCACATGGAAAGGGAAGGACTGTTGTGCCAGCAACTTGGCTTGAAACACGTTCAGCTTTTGCGCCGTTGCATGAGTGCACGCATTCTGAATGTCGTTTTGCAATCTCCTCATGATTGATTGCTGCTAAAACTTTATTTTACTTTTCTGCATTATTCTGTACAGAAATCACTATATCCCAGTTCAGTGCTGCCACCTGCTTGTCTAAACTGGGATATACTAATCATGACCCTGGAAGCCTAATACAGGCTTTGGCTCATTAAGAGAACAGGGAGATTCCTACAGTTATTGCCGGGGGAAAGCGAGCCTGACCTGGAAGCACGCGATTCCAGGTTTTAGCCTGCTCAGTCACAGTGATAACATTTGACTACAGCATCTGAGGGGTTAAATGTCGACATTTGGCATTACCGCTGTTTGCAGACATTAGCTACCAGGTGCTTGCTGTATGTAACAGTATGAACCCAGCAACTATGGCGGCTAGCTCCCGAGCGGACACCATTTTTTAAGACTCGACATCCACCGTACATGTATGGCGGATGTAGGGACAGGGTTGAATAACTTCATTGCACAGAATGTGACTGATGATAAAAGTGGCACTTTTCATCAGTTGAAATCTTTTAATTAATTCTACTTCTATCAGAAAATGGTAGTGGGAAATGTTATCCCAGCCTCTTGAGTAGTAAAGATACCAGACCATGGGAAACGCCTGATCACCAGAGATCAGGTGCTGCCTCAGGGTAAGAGGACTGTAGTTAAGGGGGCTCATTCCAATCTTTCCTAATATTTGTTTGAATCGTAACTAGGGATGAGCGAACTCGAACTGTATAGTTCGGGTTCGTACCGAATTTTGGGGTGTCCGTGACACGGACCCGAACCCGGACATTTTCGTAAAAGTCCGGGTTCGGGTTCGGTGTTCGTCGCTTTCTTGGCGCTTTTGTGACGCTTTCTTGGCGCTTTTTGAAAGGCTGCAAAGCAGCCAATCAACAAGCGTCATACTACTTGCCCCAAGAGGCCGTCACAGCCATGCCTACTATTGGCATGGCTGTGATTGGCCAGAGCACCATGTGACCCAGCCTCTATTTAAGCTGGAGTCACATAGCGCCGCCCGTCACTCTGCTCTGATTAGCGTAGGGAGAGGTTGCGGCTGCGACAGTAGGGCGAGATTAGGCAGATTAACTCCTCCAAAGGACGTGATTAATCGATCGATCTGCAGCTGTGCATCATTGAGCTGCTGAAATTCAATTGCTCACTGTTTTTAGGCTGCCCAGACCGTTTGTCAGTCACTTTTTTCTGGGGTGATCGGCGGCCATTTTGTGTCTTGTGCGGTGCTGCGACCAAGTGCATCCAAGCTGCGACCAAGTGCATTTAACCCTCAATGGTGTGGTTGTTTTTTGGCTAAAGCCTACATCAGGGTGAAGCTGTCACACCAAGTGCATTTAACCAGCAATAGTCTGTTTATTTTTTGGCCATATACTACATCAGTGGCAAGCTGCGCCTGTCACCAAGTGCATTTAACCCTCAATGGTGTGGTTGTTTTTTGGCTAAAGCCTACATCAGGGTGAAGCTGTCACACCAAGTGCATTTAACCAGCAATAGTCTGTTCATTTTTTGGCCATATACTACATCAGGGGCAAGCTGCGCCCGTCACCAAGTGCATTTAACCCTCAGTAGTGTGGTTGGTCAAGCTGTCACACCAAGTGCATTTAACCAGCAATAGTCTGTTCATTTTTTGGCCATATACTAAATCAGGGGCAAGCTGTCACCAAGTGCATTTAACCAGCAATAGTCTGTTCATTTTTTGGCCATATACTACATCAGGGGCAAGCTGCGCCCGTCACCAAGTGCATTTAACCCTCAGTAGTGTGGTTGGTCAAGCTGTCACACCAAGTGCATTTAACCAGCAATAGTCTGTTCATTTTTTGGCCATATACTACATCAGGGGCAAGCTGCGCCCGTCACCAAGTGCATTTAACCCTCAGTAGTGTGGTTGGTCAAGCTGTCACACCAAGTGCATTTAACCAGCAATAGTCTGTTCATTTTTTGGCCATATACTACATCAGGGGCAAGCTGCGCCTGTCACCAAGTGCATTTAACCCTCAATGGTGTGGTTGTTTTTTGGCTAAAGCCTACATCAGGGTGAAGCTGTCACACCAAGTGCATTTAACCAGCAATAGTCTGTTCATTTTTTGGCCATATACTACATCAGGGGCAAGCTGCGCCCGTCACCAAGTGCATTTAACCCTCAGTAGTGTGGTTGGTCAAGCTGTCACACCAAGTGCATTTAACCAGCAATAGTGTGGTTATTTTTTGGCCATATCCCAGTCTAATTCTGTCACTAAATCCATACCGGTCACCCAGCGCCTAAATACTAGGCCTCAAATTTATATCCCGCTAAATCTGTCGTTACCGCTGTCCTGTTGTGGATGGGCAAGTTATTTAGTGTTCGTCAAAGCACATTTTTTGTTCTGGGTTGAAATACAATTCCCAATTTCGCAATTTCATAATTTAGTGGTTTCTGCTGTATCAGAGCTATTTGAAATCTATCCCTAAAAGGGTATATAATATTCAAGGTGCACATAGGGTCATTCAGAATAACTTCACACACACGCTACTGTGCATTTCCAAGTCTAATTCTGTTAGTAAATCCATACCGGTCACCCAGCGCCTAAATACTAGGCCTCAAATTTATATCCCGCTAAATCTGTCGTTACCGCTGTACTGTTGTGGCTGGGCAAGTTATTTAGTGTCCGTTAAAGCACATTTTTTGTTCAGGGTTGAAATACAATCCCAATTTAGCAATTTCATAATTTAGTGGTTTCTGCTATATCAGAGCTATTTGAAATCTATCCCTAAAAGGGTATATAATATTCAAGGTGCACATAGGGTCATTCAGAATAACTTCACACACGCTACTGTGCATTTCCAAGTCTAATTCTGTCACTAAATCCATACCGGTCACCCAGCGCCTAAATACTAGGCCTCAAATTTATATCCCGCTAAATCTGTCGTTACCGCTGTACTGTTGTGGATGGGCAAGTTATTTAGTGTCCGTCAAAGCACATTTTTTGTTCTGGGTTGAAATACAATTCCCAATTTAGCAATTTCATAATTTAGTGGTTTCTGCTATATCAGAGCTATTTGAAATCTATCCCTAAAAGGGTATATAATATTCAAGGTGCACATAGGGTCATTCAGAATAACTTCACACACACGCTACTGTGCATTTCCAAGTCTAATTCTGTCACTAAATCCATACCGGTCACCCAGCGCCTAAATACTAGGCCTCAAATTTATATCCCGCTAAATCTGTTGTTACCGCTGTACTGTTGTGGATGGGAAAGTTATTTAGTGTCCGTCAAAGCACATTTTTTGTTCTGGGTTGAAATACAATTCCCAATTTAGCAATTTCATAATTTAGTGGTTTCTGCTATATCAGAGCTATTTGAAATCTATCCCTAAAAGGGTATATAATATTCAAGGTGCACATAGGGTCATTCAGAATAACTTCACACACACGCTACTGTGCATTTCCAAGTCTAATTCTGTTAGTAAATCCATACCGGTCACCCAGCGCCTAAATACTAGGCCTCAAATTTATATCCCGCTAAATCTGTCGTTACCGCTGTCCTGTTGTGGATGGGCAAGTTATTTAGTGTCCGTCAAAGCACATTTTTTGTTCTGGGTTGAAATACAATTCCCAATTTAGCAATTTCATAATTTAGTGGTTTCTGCTATATCAGAGCTATTTGAAATCTATCCCTAAAAGGGTATATAATATTCAAGGTGCACATAGGGTCATTCAGAATAACTTCACACACACGCTACTGTGCATTTCCAAGTCTAATTCTGTCACTAAATCCATACCGGTCACCCAGCGCCTAAATACTAGGCCTCAAATTTATATCCCGCTAAATCTGTCGTTACCGCTGTACTGTTGTGGATGGGCAAGTTATTTAGTGTCCGTCAAAGCACATTTTTTGTTCTGGGTTGAAATACAATTCCCAATTTAGCAATTTCATAATTTAGTGGTTTCTGCTATATCAGAGCTATTTGAAATCTATCCCTAAAAGGGTATATAATATTCAAGGTGCACATAGGGTCATTCAGAATAACTTCACACACACGCTACTGTGCATTTCCAAGTCTAATTCTGTCACTAAATCCATACCGGTCACCCAGCGCCTAAATAGTAGGCCTCAAATTTATATCCCGCTAAATCTGTCGTTACCGCTGTCCTGTTGTGGATGGGCAAGTTATTTAGTGTCCGCCAAAGCACATTTTTTGTTCTGGGTTGAAATACAATTCCCAATTTAGCAATTTCATAATTTAGTGGTTTCTGCTATATCAGAGCTATTTGAAATCTATCCCTAAAAGGGTATATAATATTCAAGGTGCACATAGGGTCATTCAGAATAACTTCACACACACGCTACTGTGCATTTCCAAGTCTAATTCTGTCACTAAATCCATACCGGTCACCCAGCGCCTAAATAGTAGGCCTCAAATTTATATCCCGCTAAATCTGTCGTTACAGCTGTCCTGTTGTGGATGGGCAAGTTATTTAGTGTCCGTCAAAGCACATTTTTTGTTCTGGGTTGAAATACAATTCCCAATTTAGCAATTTCATAATTTAGTGGTTTCTGCTATATCAGAGCTATTTGAAATCTATCCCTAAAAGGGTATATAATATTCAAGGTGCACATAGGGTCATTCAGAATAACTTCACACACACGCTACTGTGCATTTCCAAGTCTAATTCTGTTAGTAAATCCATACCGGTCACCCAGCGCCTAAATACTAGGCCTCAAATTTATATCCCGCTAAATCTGTCGTTACCGCTGTACTGTTGTGGCTGGGCAAGTTATTTAGTGTCCGTCAAAGCACATTTTTTGTTCAGGGTTGAAATACAATTCCCAATTTAGCAATTTCATAATTTAGTGGTTTCTGCTATATCAGAGCTATTTGAAATCTATCCCTAAAAGGGTATATAATATTCAAGGTGCACATAGGGTCATTCAGAATAACTTCACACACACGCTACTGTGCATTTCCAAGTCTAATTCTGTCACTAAATCCATACCGGTCACCCAGCGCCTAAATACTAGGCCTCAAATTTATATCCCGCTAAATCTGTCGTTACCGCTGTACTGTTGTGGATGGGCAAGTTATTTAGTGTCCGTCAAAGCACATTTTTTGTTCTGGGTTGAAATACAATTCCCAATTTAGCAATTTCATAATTTAGTGGTTTCTGCTATATCAGAGCTATTTGAAATCTATCCCTAAAAGGGTATATAATATTCAAGGTGCACATAGGGTCATTCAGAATAACTTCACACACACGCTACTGTGCATTTCCAAGTCTAATTCTGTCACTAAATCCATACCGGTCACCCAGCGCCTAAATACTAGGCCTCAAATTTATATCCCGCTAAATCTGTCGTTACCGCTGTCCTGTTGTGGATGGGCAAGTTATTTAGTGTCCGTCAAAGCACATTTTTTGTTCTGGGTTGAAATACAATTCCCAATTTAGCAATTTCATAATTTAGTGGTTTCTGCTATATCAGAGCTATTTGAAATCTATCCCTAAAAGGGTATATAATATTCAAGGTGCACATAGGGTCATTCAGAATAACTTCACACACACGCTACTGTGCATTTCCAAGTCTAATTCTGTCACTAAATCCATACCGGTCACCCAGCGCCTAAATACTAGGCCTCAAATTTATATCCCGCTAAATCTGTCGTTACCGCTGTCCTGTTGTGGATGGGCAAGTTATTTAGTGTCCGTCAAAGCACATTTTTTGTTCTGGGTTGAAATACAATTCCCAATTTAGCAATTTCATAATTTAGTGGTTTCTGCTATATCAGAGCTATTTGAAATCTATCCCTAAAAGGGTATATAATATTCAAGGTGCACATAGGGTCATTCAGAATAACTTCACACACACGCTACTGTGCATTTCCAAGTCTAATTCTGTCACTAAATCCATACCGGTCACCCAGCGCCTAAATAGTAGGCCTCAAATTTATATCCCGCTAAATCTGTCGTTACCGCTGTCCTGTTGTGGATGGGCAAGTTATTTAGTGTCCGTCAAAGCACATTTTTTGTTCTGGGTTGAAATACAATTCCCAATTTAGCAATTTCATAATTTAGTGGTTTCTGCTATATCAGAGCTATTTGAAATCTATCCCTAAAAGGGTATATAATATTCAAGGTGCACATAGGGTCATTCAGAATAACTTCACACACACGCTACTGTGCATTTCCAAGTCTAATTCTGTCACTAAATCCATACCGGTCACCCAGCGCCTAAATAGTAGGCCTCAAATTTATATCCCGCTAAATCTGTCGTTACCGCTGTCCTGTTGTGGATGGGCAAGTTATTTAGTGTCCGCCAAAGCACATTTTTTGTTCTGGGTTGAAATACAATTCCCAATTTAGCAATTTCATAATTTAGTGGTTTCTGCTATATCAGAGCTATTTGAAATCTATCCCTAAAAGGGTATATAATATTCAAGGTGCACATAGGGTCATTCAGAATAACTTCACACACACGCTACTGTGCATTTCCAAGTCTAATTCTGTCACTAAATCCATACCGGTCACCCAGCGCCTAAATAGTAGGCCTCAAATTTATATCCCGCTAAATCTGTCGTTACCGCTGTCCTGTTGTGGATGGGCAAGTTATTTAGTGTCCGTCAAAGCACATTTTTTGTTCTGGGTTGAAATACAATTCCCAATTTAGCAATTTCATAATTTAGTGGTTTCTGCTATATCAGAGCTATTTGAAATCTATCCCTAAAAGGGTATATAATATTCAAGGTGCACATAGGGTCATTCAGAATAACTTCACACACACGCTACTGTGCATTTCCAAGTCTAATTCTGTCACTAAATCCATACCGGTCACCCAGCGCCTAAATACTAGGCCTCAAATTTATATCCCGCTAAATCTGTCGTTACCGCTGTCCTGTTGTGGATGGGCAAGTTATTTAGTGTCCGTCAAAGCACATTTTTTGTTCTGGGTTGAAATACAATTCCCAATTTAGCAATTTCATAATTTAGTGGTTTCTGCTATATCAGAGCTATTTGAAATCTATCCCTAAAAGGGTATATAATATTCAAGGTGCACATAGGGTCATTCAGAATAACTTCACACACACGCTACTGTGCATTTCCAAGTCTAATTCTGTCACTAAATCCATACCGGTCACCCAGCGCCTAAATACTAGGCCTCAAATTTATATCCCGCTAAATCTGTCGTTACCGCTGTCCTGTTGTGGATGGGCAAGTTATTTAGTGTCCGTCCAAAGCACATTTTTTGTTCTGGGTTGAAATACAATTCCCAATTTAGCAATTTCATAATTTAGTGGTTTCTGCTATATCAGAGCTATTTGAAATCTATCCCTAAAAGGGTATATAATATTCAAGGTGCACATAGGGTCATTCAGAATAACTTCACACACACGCTACTGTGCATTTCCAAGTCTAATTCTGTTCACTAAATCCATACCGGTCACCCAGCGCCTAAATACTAGGCCTCAAATTTATATCCCGCTAAATCTGTCGTTACCGCTGTCCTGTTGTGGATGGGCAAGTTATTTAGTGTCCGTCAAAGCACATTTTTTGTTCTGGGTTGAAATACAATTCCCAATTTAGCAATTTCATAATTTAGTGGTTTCTGCTATATCAGAGCTATTTGAAATCTATCCCTAAAAGGGTATATAATATTCAAGGTGCACATAGGGTCATTCAGAATAACTTCACACACACGCTACTGTGCATTTCCAAGTCTAATTCTGTCACTAAATCCATACCGGTCACCCAGCGCCTAAATACTAGGCCTCAAATTTATATCCCGCTAAATCTGTCGTTACCGCTGTCCTGTTGTGGATGGGCAAGTTATTTAGTGTCCGCCAAAGCACATTTTTTGTTCTGGGTTGAAATACAATTCCCAATTTAGCAATTTCATAATTTAGTGGTTTCTGCTATATCAGAGCTATTTGAAATCTATCCCTAAAAGGGTATATAATATTCAAGGTGCACATAGGGTCATTCAGAATAACTTCACACACACGCTACTGTGCATTTCCAAGTCTAATTCTGTCACTAAATCCATACCGGTCACCCAGCGCCTAAATAGTAGGCCTCAAATTTATATCCCGCTAAATCTGTCGTTACCGCTGTCCTGTTGTGGATGGGCAAGTTATTTAGTGTCCGTCAAAGCACATTTTTTGTTCTGGGTTGAAATACAATTCCCAATTTAGCAATTTCATAATTTAGTGGTTTCTGCTATATCAGAGCTATTTGAAATCTATCCCTAAAAGGGTATATAATATTCAAGGTGCACATAGGGTCATTCAGAATAACTTCACACACACGCTACTGTGCATTTCCAAGTCTAATTCTGTCACTAAATCCATACCGGTCACCCAGCGCCTAAATAGTAGGCCTCAAATTTATATCCCGCTAAATCTGTCGTTACCGCTGTCCTGTTGTGGATGGGCAAGTTATTTAGTGTCCGCCAAAGCACATTTTTTGTTCTGGGTTGAAATACAATTCCCAATTTAGCAATTTCATAATTTAGTGGTTTCTGCTATATCAGAGCTATTTGAAATCTATCCCTAAAAGGGTATATAATATTCAAGGTGCACATAGGGTCATTCAGAATAACTTCACACACACGCTACTGTGCATTTCCAAGTCTAATTCTGTCACTAAATCCATACCGGTCACCCAGCGCCTAAATAGTAGGCCTCAAATTTATATCCCGCTAAATCTGTCGTTACCGCTGTCCTGTTGTGGATGGGCAAGTTATTTAGTGTCCGCCAAAGCACATTTTTTGTTCTGGGTTGAAATACAATTCCCAATTTAGCAATTTCATAATTTAGTGGTTTCTGCTATATCAGAGCTATTTGAAATCTATCCCTAAAAGGGTATATAATATTCAAGGTGCACATAGGGTCATTCAGAATAACTTCACACACACGCTACTGTGCATTTCCAAGTCTAATTCTGTCAGTAAATCCATACCGGTCACCCAGCGCCTAAATACTAGGCCTCAAATTTATATCCCGCTAAATCTGTCGTTACCGCTGTCCTGTTGTGGCTGGGCAAGTTATTTAGTGTCCGTCAAAGCACATTTTTTGTTCTGGGTTGAAATACAATTCCCAATTTAGCAATTTCATAATTTAGTGGTTTCTGCTATATCAGAGCTATTTGAAATCTATCCCTAAAAGGGTATATAATATTCAAGGTGCACATAGGGTCATTCAGAATAACTTCACACACACGCTACTGTGCATTTCCAAGTCTAATTCTGTCACTAAATCCATACCGGTCACCCAGCGCCTAAATACTAGGCCTCAAATTTATATCCCGCTAAATCTGTCGTTACCGCTGTCCTGTTGTGGATGGGCAAGTTATTTAGTGTCCGTCCAAAGCACATTTTTTGTTCTGGGTTGAAATACAATTCCCAATTTAGCAATTTCATAATTTAGTGGTTTCTGCTATATCAGAGCTATTTGAAATCTATCCCTAAAAGGGTATATAATATTCAAGGTGCACATAGGGTCATTCAGAATAACTTCACACACACGCTACTGTGCATTTCCAAGTCTAATTCTGTCACTAAATCCATACCGGTCACCCAGCGCCTAAATACTAGGCCTCAAATTTATATCCCGCTAAATCTGTCGTTACCGCTGTCCTGTTGTGGATGGGCAAGTTATTTAGTGTCCGTCAAAGCACATTTTTTGTTCTGGGTTGAAATACAATTCCCAATTTAGCAATTTCATAATTTAGTGGTTTCTGCTATATCAGAGCTATTTGAAATCTATCCCTAAAAGGGTATATAATATTCAAGGTGCACATAGGGTCATTCAGAATAACTTCACACACACGCTACTGTGCATTTCCAAGTCTAATTCTGTCACTAAATCCATACCGGTCACCCAGCGCCTAAATACTAGGCCTCAAATTTATATCCCGCTAAATCTGTCGTTACCGCTGTCCTGTTGTGGATGGGCAAGTTATTTAGTGTCCGCCAAAGCACATTTTTTGTTCTGGGTTGAAATACAATTCCCAATTTAGCAATTTCATAATTTAGTGGTTTCTGCTATATCAGAGCTATTTGAAATCTATCCCTAAAAGGGTATATAATATTCAAGGTGCACATAGGGTCATTCAGAATAACTTCACACACACGCTACTGTGCATTTCCAAGTCTAATTCTGTCACTAAATCCATACCGGTCACCCAGCGCCTAAATAGTAGGCCTCAAATTTATATCCCGCTAAATCTGTCGTTACCGCTGTCCTGTTGTGGATGGGCAAGTTATTTAGTGTCCGTCCAAAGCACATTTTTTGTTCTGGGTTGAAATACAATTCCCAATTTAGCAATTTCATAATTTAGTGGTTTCTGCTATATCAGAGCTATTTGAAATCTATCCCTAAAAGGGTATATAATATTCAAGGTGCACATAGGGTCATTCAGAATAACTTCACACACACGCTACTGTGCATTTCCAAGTCTAATTCTGTCACTAAATCCATACCGGTCACCCAGCGCCTAAATAGTAGGCCTCAAATTTATATCCCGCTAAATCTGTCGTTACCGCTGTCCTGTTGTGGATGGGCAAGTTATTTAGTGTCCGCCAAAGCACATTTTTTGTTCTGGGTTGAAATACAATTCCCAATTTAGCAATTTCATAATTTAGTGGTTTCTGCTATATCAGAGCTATTTGAAATCTATCCCTAAAAGGGTATATAATATTCAAGGTGCACATAGGGTCATTCAGAATAACTTCACACACACGCTACTGTGCATTTCCAAGTCTAATTCTGTCACTAAATCCATACCGGTCACCCAGCGCCTAAATACTAGGCCTCAAATTTATATCCCGCTAAATCTGTCGTTACCGCTGTCCTGTTGTGGATGGGCAAGTTATTTAGTGTCCGTCCAAAGCACATTTTTTGTTCTGGGTTGAAATACAATTCCCAATTTAGCAATTTCATAATTTAGTGGTTTCTGCTATATCAGAGCTATTTGAAATCTATCCCTAAAAGGGTATATAATATTCAAGGTGCACATAGGGTCATTCAGAATAACTTCACACACACGCTACTGTGCATTTCCAAGTCTAATTCTGTCACTAAATCCATACCGGTCACCCAGCGCCTAAATACTAGGCCTCAAATTTATATCCCGCTAAATCTGTCGTTACCGCTGTCCTGTTGTGGATGGGCAAGTTATTTAGTGTCCGTCAAAGCACATTTTTTGTTCTGGGTTGAAATACAATTCCCAATTTAGCAATTTCATAATTTAGTGGTTTCTGCTATATCAGAGCTATTTGAAATCTATCCCTAAAAGGGTATATAATATTCAAGGTGCACATAGGGTCATTCAGAATAACTTCACACACACGCTACTGTGCATTTCCAAGTCTAATTCTGTCACTAAATCCATACCGGTCACCCAGCGCCTAAATACTAGGCCTCAAATTTATATCCCGCTAAATCTGTCGTTACCGCTGTCCTGTTGTGGATGGGCAAGTTATTTAGTGTCCGCCAAAGCACATTTTTTGTTCTGGGTTGAAATACAATTCCCAATTTAGCAATTTCATAATTTAGTGGTTTCTGCTATATCAGAGCTATTTGAAATCTATCCCTAAAAGGGTATATAATATTCAAGGTGCACATAGGGTCATTCAGAATAACTTCACACACACGCTACTGTGCATTTCCAAGTCTAATTCTGTCACTAAATCCATACCGGTCACCCAGCGCCTAAATACTAGGCCTCAAATTTATATCCCGCTAAATCTGTCGTTACCGCTGTCCTGTTGTGGATGGGCAAGTTATTTAGTGTCCGTCAAAGCACATTTTTTGTTCTGGGTTGAAATACAATTCCCAATTTAGCAATTTCATAATTTAGTGGTTTCTGCTATATCAGAGCTATTTGAAATCTATCCCTAAAAGGGTATATAATATTCAAGGTGCACATAGGGTCATTCAGAATAACTTCACACACACGCTACTGTGCATTTCCAAGTCTAATTCTGTCACTAAATCCATACCGGTCACCCAGCGCCTAAATAGTAGGCCTCAAATTTATATCCCGCTAAATCTGTCGTTACCGCTGTCCTGTTGTGGATGGGCAAGTTATTTAGTGTCCGCCAAAGCACATTTTTTGTTCTGGGTTGAAATACAATTCCCAATTTAGCAATTTCATAATTTAGTGGTTTCTGCTATATCAGAGCTATTTGAAATCTATCCCTAAAAGGGTATATAATATTCAAGGTGCACATAGGGTCATTCAGAATAACTTCACACACACGCTACTGTGCATTTCCAAGTCTAATTCTGTCACTAAATCCATACCGGTCACCCAGCGCCTAAATACTAGGCCTCAAATTTATATCCCGCTAAATCTGTCGTTACCGCTGTCCTGTTGTGGATGGGCAAGTTATTTAGTGTCCGTCAAAGCACATTTTTTGTTCTGGGTTGAAATACAATTCCCAATTTAGCAATTTCATAATTTAGTGGTTTCTGCTATATCAGAGCTATTTGAAATCTATCCCTAAAAGGGTATATAATATTCAAGGTGCACATAGGGTCATTCAGAATAACTTCACACACACGCTACTGTGCATTTCCAAGTCTAATTCTGTCACTAAATCCATACCGGTCACCCAGCGCCTAAATACTAGGCCTCAAATTTATATCCCGCTAAATCTGTCGTTACCGCTGTCCTGTTGTGGATGGGCAAGTTATTTAGTGTCCGTCAAAGCACATTTTTTGTTCTGGGTTGAAATACAATTCCCAATTTAGCAATTTCATAATTTAGTGGTTTCTGCTATATCAGAGCTATTTGAAATCTATCCCTAAAAGGGTATATAATATTCAAGGTGCACATAGGGTCATTCAGAATAACTTCACACACACGCTACTGTGCATTTCCAAGTCTAATTCTGTCACTAAATCCATACCGGTCACCCAGCGCCTAAATACTAGGCCTCAAATTTATATCCCGCTAAATCTGTCGTTACCGCTGTCCTGTTGTGGATGGGCAAGTTATTTAGTGTCCGCCAAAGCACATTTTTTGTTCTGGGTTGAAATACAATTCCCAATTTAGCAATTTCATAATTTAGTGGTTTCTGCTATATCAGAGCTATTTGAAATCTATCCCTAAAAGGGTATATAATATTCAAGGTGCACATAGGGTCATTCAGAATAACTTCACACACACGCTACTGTGCATTTCCAAGTCTAATTCTGTCACTAAATCCATACCGGTCACCCAGCGCCTAAATACTAGGCCTCAAATTTATATCCCGCTAAATCTGTCGTTACCGCTGTCCTGTTGTGGATGGGCAAGTTATTTAGTGTCCGCCAAAGCACATTTTTTGTTCTGGGTTGAAATACAATTCCCAATTTAGCAATTTCATAATTTAGTGGTTTCTGCTATATCAGAGCTATTTGAAATCTATCCCTAAAAGGGTATATAATATTCAAGGTGCACATAGGGTCATTCAGAATAACTTCACACACACGCTACTGTGCATTTCCAAGTCTAATTCTGTCACTAAATCCATACCGGTCACCCAGCGCCTAAATACTAGGCCTCAAATTTATATCCCGCTAAATCTGTCGTTACCGCTGTCCTGTTGTGGATGGGCAAGTTATTTAGTGTCCGCCAAAGCACATTTTTTGTTCTGGGTTGAAATACAATTCCCAATTTAGCAATTTCATAATTTAGTGGTTTCTGCTATATCAGAGCTATTTGAAATCTATCCCTAAAAGGGTATATAATATTCAAGGTGCACATAGGGTCATTCAGAATAACTTCACACACACGCTACTGTGCATTTCCAAGTCTAATTCTGTCACTAAATCCATACCGGTCACCCAGCGCCTAAATAGTAGGCCTCAAATTTATATCCCGCTAAATCTGTCGTTACCGCTGTCCTGTTGTGGATGGGCAAGTTATTTAGTGTCCGCCAAAGCACATTTTTTGTTCTGGGTTGAAATACAATTCCCAATTTAGCAATTTCATAATTTAGTGGTTTCTGCTATATCAGAGCTATTTGAAATCTATCCCTAAAGGGTATATAATATTCAAGGTGCACATAGGGTCATTCAGAATAACTTCACACACACGCTACTGTGCATTTCCAAGTCTAATTCTGTCACTAAATCCATACCGGTCACCCAGCGCCTAAATACTAGGCCTCAAATTTATATCCCGCTAAATCTGTCGTTACCGCTGTCCTGTTGTGGATGGGCAAGTTATTTAGTGTCCGCCAAAGCACATTTTTTGTTCTGGGTTGAAATACAATTCCCAATTTAGCAATTTCATAATTTAGTGGTTTCTGCTATATCAGAGCTATTTGAAATCTATCCCTAAAAGGGTATATAATATTCAAGGTGCACATAGGGTCATTCAGAATAACTTCACACACACGCTACTGTGCATTTCCAAGTCTAATTCTGTCACTAAATCCATACCGGTCACCCAGCGCCTAAATACTAGGCCTCAAATTTATATCCCGCTAAATCTGTCGTTACCGCTGTCCTGTTGTGGATGGGCAAGTTATTTAGTGTCCGCCAAAGCACATTTTTTGTTCTGGGTTGAAATACAATTCCCAATTTAGCAATTTCATAATTTAGTGGTTTCTGCTATATCAGAGCTATTTGAAATCTATCCCTAAAAGGGTATATAATATTCAAGGTGCACATAGGGTCATTCAGAATAACTTCACACACACGCTACTGTGCATTTCCAAGTCTAATTCTGTCACTAAATCCATACCGGTCACCCAGCGCCTAAATACTAGGCCTCAAATTTATATCCCGCTAAATCTGTCGTTACCGCTGTCCTGTTGTGGATGGGCAAGTTATTTAGTGTCCGCCAAAGCACATTTTTTGTTCTGGGTTGAAATACAATTCCCAATTTAGCAATTTCATAATTTAGTGGTTTCTGCTATATCAGAGCTATTTGAAATCTATCCCTAAAAGGGTATATAATATTCAAGGTGCACATAGGGTCATTCAGAATAACTTCACACACACGCTACTGTGCATTTCCAAGTCTAATTCTGTCACTAAATCCATACCGGTCACCCAGCGCCTAAATACTAGGCCTCAAATTTATATCCCGCTAAATCTGTCGTTACCGCTGTCCTGTTGTGGATGGGCAAGTTATTTAGTGTCCGCCAAAGCACATTTTTTGTTCTGGGTTGAAATACAATTCCCAATTTAGCAATTTCATAATTTAGTGGTTTCTGCTATATCAGAGCTATTTGAAATCTATCCCTAAAAGGGTATATAATATTCAAGGTGCACATAGGGTCATTCAGAATAACTTCACACACACGCTACTGTGCATTTCCAAGTCTAATTCTGTCACTAATCCATACCGGTCACCCAGCGCCTAAATACTAGGCCTCAAATTTATATCCCGCTGAATTTGAATACAATACATTGGGCCAAATAATATTTTTGTTGTTGTGGTGAACCATAACAATGAGGAAAACATCTAGTAAGGGACGCGGACGTGGACATGGTCGTGGTGGTGTTAGTGGACCCTCTGGTGCTGGGAGAGGACGTGGCCGTTCTGCCACATCCACACGTCCTAGTGTACCAACTACCTCAGGTCCCAGTAGCCGCCAGAATTTACAGCGATATATGGTGGGGCCCAATGCCGTTCTAAGGATGGTAAGGCCTGAGCAGGTACAGGCATTAGTCAATTGGGTGGCCGACAGTGGATCCAGCACGTTCACATTATCTCCCACCCAGTCTTCTGCAGAAAGCGCACAGATGGCGCCTGAAAACCAACCCCATCAGTCTGTCACATCACCCCCATGCATACCAGGGAAACTGTCTCAGCCTCAAGTTATGCAGCAGTCTCTTATGCTGTTTGAAGACTCTGCTGGCAGGGTTTCCAAGGGCATCCACCTAGCCCTTCCCCAGCGGTGGAAGACATAGACTGCACTGACGCACAACCACTTATGTTTCCTGATGATGAGGACATGGGAATACCACCTCAGCATGTCTCTGATGATGACGAAACACAGGTGCCAACTGCTGCGTCTTTCTGCAGTGTGCAGACTGAACAGGAGGTCAGGGATCAAGACTGGGTGGAAGACGATGCAGGGACGATGAGGTCCTAGACCCACATGGAATGAAGGTCGTGCCACTGACTTTCACAGTTCGGAGGAAGAGGCAGTGGTGAGACCGAGCCAACAGCGTAGCAAAAGAGGGAGCAGTGGGCAAAAGCAGAACACCCGCCGCCAAGAGACTCCGCCTGCTACTGACCGCCGCCATCTGGGACGAGCACCCAAAGGCAGCTTCAAGGAGTTCCCTGGCATGGCACTTCTTCAAACAATGTGCTGACGACAAGACCCGAGTGGTTTGCACGCTGTGCCATCAGAGCCTGAAGCGAGGCATTAACGTTCTGAACCTGAGCACAACCTGCATGACCAGGCACCTGCATGCAAAGCATGAACTGCAGTGGAGTAAACACCTTAAAACCAAGGAAGTCACTCAGGCTCCCCCTGCTACCTCTTCTGCTGCTGCCGCCTCGCTGCTGCTGCCGCCTCGGCCTCTTCCTCCGCTGAGGAACGTTGGCACCTGCCGCCCAGCAAACAGGGGATGTACCACCCAACACCACCACCACCTCCGTCACCAAGCGTCTCAACCATGTCACACGGCAGCGTTCAGCTCTCCATCTCACAAACATTTGAGAGAAAGCGTAATTCCCACCTAGCCACCCTCGATCCCTGGCCCTGAATGCCAGCATTTCTAAACTACTGGCCTATGAAATGCTGTCATTTAGGCTGGTGGACACAGACAGCTTCAAACAGCTCATGTCGCTTGCTGTCCCACAGTATGTTGTTCCCAGCCGCCACTACTTCTCCAAGAGAGCCGTGCCTTCCCTGCACAACAAGTATCCGATAAAATCAAGTGTGCACTGCGCAACGCCATCTGTAGCAAGGTCCACCTAACCACAGATACGTGGACCAGTAAGCACGGCCAGGGACGCTATATCTCCCTAACTGCACACTGGGTAAATGTAGTGGCAGCTGGGCCCCAGGCGGAGAGCTGTTTGGCGCACGTCCTTCCGCCGCCAAGGACGCAGGGCAACATTCTTTGCCTCCTGTTGCCACCTCCTCCTTCTCGGCTTCCTCCTCCTCTTCTTCCACCTGCTCATCCAGTCAGCCACACACCTTCACCACAACTTCAGCACAGCCCGGGGTAAAACGTCAGCAGGCCATTCTGAAACTCATATGTTTGGGGGACAGGCCCCACACCGCACAGGAGTTGTGGCGGGGTATATGAACAACAGACCGACGAGTGGTTGCTGCGGTGAGCCTCAAGCCCGGCCCTGTGGTGTGTGATAATGGGCGAAATCTCGTTGCAGCTCTGGGACTAGCAATTTGACGCACATCCCTGCTTGGCGCATGTCTGAATTGGTGGTGCAGAAGTTCATTCACAACACCCCGACATGTCAGAGCTGCTGCATAAAGTGCGGGCCGTCTGTTCGCGCTTCCGGCGTTCACATCCTGCTGCTGCTCGGTCTGCGCTACAGCGTAACTTCGGCCTTCCGCTCACCGCCTCTATGCGACGTGCCTACCAGGTGGAACTCCACCTTGCACATGCTGGACAGACTGTGCGAGCAGCAGCAGGCCATAGTGGAGTTTCAGCTGCAGCACGCACGGGTCAGTCGCACTACAGAACAGCACCACTTCACCACCAATGACTGGGCCTCCATGCGAGACCTGTGTGCCCTGTTGCGCTGTTCGAGTACTCCACCAACATGGCCAGTGGCGATGACGCCGTTATCAGCGTTACAATACCACTTCTATGTCTCCTTGAGAAAACACTTAGGGCGATGATGGAAGAGGAGGTGGCCCAGGAGGAGGAGGAGGAGGAAGGGGTCATTTTTAGCACTTTCAGGCCAGTCTCTTCGAAGTGACTCAGAGGGAGGTTTTTGGCAACAGCAGAGGCCAGGTACAAATGTGGCCAGCCAGGGCCCACTACTGGAGGACGAGGAGGATGAGGATGAGGAGGAGGTGGAGGAGGATGAGGATGAAGCATGGTCACAGCGGGGTGGCACCCAACGCAGCTCGGGTCCTCACTGGTGCGTGGCTGGGGGGAAAGGCAGGACAATGACGTACGCCTCCCACAGAGGACAGCTTGTCCTTACCCCTGGGCAGCCTGGCACACATGAGCGACTACATGCTGCAGTGCCTGCGCAACCAGCAGAGTTGCCCACATTTTAACGTGGCGGACTACGGGTTGCCACCCTGCTGGATCCACGCTACAAAGACAATGTGCCCACCTTACTTCCTGCACTGGAGCGTGATAGGAAGATGCGCGAGTACAAGCGCACGTTGGTAGACGCGCTACTGAGAGCATTCCCAAATGTCACAGGGGAACAAGTGGAAGCCCAAGGCCAAGGCAGAGGAGGAGCAAGAGGGCCAAGGCAGCTGTGTCACGGCCAGCCTATGAGGGCAGGGTTAGCATGGCAGAGATGTGGAAAAGTTTTGTCAACACGCCACAGCTAACTGCACCACCACCTGATACGCAACGTGTTAGCAGGAGGCAACATTTCACTAACATGGTGGAACAGTACGTGTGCACACCCCTCCAGTACTGACTGATGGTTCGGCCCATTCAACTTCTGGGTCTCTAAATTGTCCACGTGGCCAGAGCTAGCCTTTTATGCCTGGAGGTGCTGGCCTGCCCGGCGGCCAGCGTTTTGTCTGAACGTGTATCAGCACGGCGGGGGGTCAGTACAGACAAACGCAGCCGCCTGTCTACA